>NW_028317891.1:4505000-4525000 GCF_062004578.1 Staurois parvus
CCCATGAGTTGTCAGTCCGCCCCTGCATTAGTGCTTGCAGTTCCAGTGCGTTCTGGTTAAAGAAAAAAAAGGTAGAACAGGCTGCATTTTTTCTGCACAAAATTGTACTGGACCGTGGTAAAAACGCATCATAAACATTTGTAAGCTCAAAATATCAGGGCCCTTGAACCCCTCGTGTTTTGTTTTGTTACTGTATTGTCTCATGTACTGTCCCCCCACTATAATGTACAGCGATGAGCAAACCTTTTAGCGATATATAAATATTGTATAATAATAATAATAATAATAATAAACGCACCAAAAATGCACTGGAATGCACATTTCCCTATTTTAATGGCAAACAAGGGGAAAAAATAAACCGGAATACATAGAAAATACACTGGAACGTGTCAAAACCGCATAAAAAAATGCATTGGAATGCACATTTCCCTATTTGAATGGAAAAAATAAACTGGAGTACATAAAAAAAGCACTGGAATGCGTCAAAATGCATCAAAAATGCACTGGAATGCACATTTTCCTATTTAAATGGAAAAAAGTGGAAAAAGAAACTGGAATACATAAAAAACGCACTGGAACGCGTCAAAAATGCATATAAAATTCACTGGAATGCACATTTCCCTATTTAAGTGGAGAAAAAAGGGGAAAACATGAACTGGAATACATAAAAAAATGCAATAGAACGAATCAAAAATGCATCAAACGCGCACTGGAACTCACATTTCCCTATTTAAATGGAAAAAAAGGGGAAACAAACAAAAATGCATAAAAAACGCACTGGAACTCACATTTCCCTATTTAAATGGAAAACAAGGGGGAAAAATAAACTGGAATACATACAAAACTCACTGGAACGTGCCAAAAATGCATCAAACATGCACTGGAATGCACATTTCCCTATTTAAATGGCAAACAAGAGGAAAAAATAAACCAGAATACATAGAAAACGCACTGGAACATGTCAAAAACACATAAAAAATGCACTGGAATGCACATTTCCCTATTTAAATGGAAAAAAAGGGGGAAAAATAAACTGGAATTCATAAAAAACACAATAGAACGCATCAAAAATGCATCAAACGCACACTGGAACTCACATTTCCTTATTTAAATGGAAAAAAGGGGGAAAATAAACTGGAATACATAAAAAACACACTGGAACACGTCAAAAATGCATAAAAAACGCACTGGAATGCATGTTTCCCTATTTAAATGAAAAAAAAAGAGGAAAAATAAACTGGAATACATAAAAACGCACTGGAATGCATGTTTCCCTATTTAAATGGAAAAAAGAGGAAAAATAAACTGGAATACATAAAAACGCACTGGAATGCGTCAAAAATGCATTAAAAACACACTGGAATGCAAATTTCCCTATTTAAATGGAAACAAAATAAATAGGAATACATAAAAAATGCACTGGAACGCGTCAAAAATGCATAAAAAACGCACTGGAATGTACATTTCCCTATTTAAATGGAAAAAAAGGGAAAAAAACAAACGGGAATATATATAAAAAATGCACTGGGAAACGTCAAAAATGTGCCAAAATCACGCATGCGAAAACGCATTCGGAAACGCATCTGGACTGCGTTTCTATAGTGTGAACCGGCCCTAAAGTTTAAGGCCCCATGTACAGGTGAAACTCGAAATATGAGAATATGGTGCAAAAGTTCATTTATTTCAGTGCAGCAACTTAAAAGGTGAAACTAATATATGAGACTCATTCCATGCAAAGCAAGATAGTTCAAGCCGTGATTTGTCATCATTGTGATGATTATGGCTTACAGCTCATGAAAACCCCAAATCCACAATCTCAGAAAATGAGAATATTCCATGCAATCAATAAAACACGGATTGTACATAGAACAATATCGGACCTCTGAAAAGGAGTACCTCCTACAGGACCGAACCTCGGAGGAACCCCCGCCTCAGCCTCTTCCACCTCAAACTCACCGACTCCGCTCTCCGCTGTGTGCGGGACTTCCAGAAGGCGCAGGGTTCAGGAGCTACATTGCCGCCACCTGTGATCACTTTCCAGGGGAACCAGGGGAAGCCCATTCAAGACCACAGGTCCATTCCAGTACCGAGAGAGGGGATCTCCTGTATATCCAGGAAGCTACACCCACCGAACCCTATAGGGGACCTCTGGCTGACTTGGATCCCTGGAATTATCTGGTGTGCCACTGACCCTTCAGAGGGAGGATTACCTACCACCTGGTCTACCTTGGTCTCCTTGAGAGGACATCTTGATCTATATTTATATGCACATTTATGTTGCGCATCTGGTGAGTGCGCAATTTTACTATAACCATTTGCACAAGCACCGCAATACCTTTGAAGCAGGCCCCTTCAGAGCACTATTGTCACTTTTGGAACATTTCTCTATATATTTATAATCATTTATCCATGAACTTCATCCATTCTTTTTACATGCAGCTATCAGAAGAAACATTTAAGAATGTTTTCACTGCTAAAATACCGCATGACTTAATATTATAACTCATGCCATATTTTAGTAGCTTTTTTTTGAAAAATGCTGTGCCACACCGAATTGTCCCCTCTGTTCGAAGTTTGCAGTTGGTGTTTCGGCCCATCACTAGGTGCTAATAAGGTAAATGAAGGTACAAAAGGAAAATATGGTGAAAGAATCCACCACCAATAGCATACTAAAACACGAGATACTTTGTTACAATACAGAGAAATAGGCATGAACGTTTTTAATACATTGTTTTCTACATTGTAATAAAGTATCTTGTATTGTAAAGGGAATACGCCAGTAGTGGTGTTTTTCTTTTCCCAATGCTTTACTTTTATCTTAGCCCCAGTTCACACTTGCGGCGCATAACGTTGCAGACAATTGGAAATCCATTTGTTCCATTCAATGCGGCAATAAAATCAAGGACTTTAAGAGTTTCCTGTAATACTTTGATGTGGCTTTCATAGAACGTGAATGCCATAGACTCCTCAAGCCGTATTAAAGTCACTAGCAAGTTGCACTGCATAGTCACACTGCAAATCGCATAACAATGGGGTTACAGCTCGTCCACCGAGCCTTAACGTGATGACGTCTGCCCAAAATATGGGATGCAATGCGGTGGTGTTAAGGTTTTGTGCTGCCCTAGGTGACACAAAAATCATCTGCCCCCCACGGACACCGGCCAACACCGTCACCTCCCACAGAGAGAGCCTGACATTGACCAACAACACCCCTGCCCCACCCCCACTCGTAAGAGCCGTCCACAAGCCCCCCCGGCGAAAGAGAGAAAGACACACATCTTCAAAGCGCTGGACATCCCTGGGAACGAGAGTCAGGCTCTACATACACCATCAAGCAGCCCGTAGTCTCTCTTGGATCCCACTTGGTTCCCATGTGTGTCCCTTCTTTCATACCTTCTACTGAGGGGAGGTGCTGCCCCCTGGAAAAATGCCGCCCTAGGCAAGTGCCTTGTTTGCCTGGTGGTAAATATGCCCCTGATGCAATGCCCTGAGTATTCAAAGGATTTTCTTCACAGCTCTCCCTAGTTGTCTTTTGATTTGTTTGGAGTTTAAATAATACAATACCATCCAATTGAGTTCAAAAGAACTGTTTTTTGCAGGCGTTTGAGCTTTTTTATTGTTTGCCGCTAAATAGCATGGTAACCTATGTGTCCATGCAAGCGATAAGTATTTACCAGGGGCGGACTGACCATTTGGAAACTTGGGCAGTGCCCGAGGGCCGGGGGTCAGTAGGGGGCCCCATGAGATGCCCCTGGTACCTTTTTCATAGGCTTTTTTAAGTTTGGGCAAGGACACAGGGGCCCCATGATCCCCTATTGAGGGCCCGGGGTCAGTAGGGGGCCCCATGAGATGCCCCTGGTACTTTTTCATAGGCTTTTTTGAGTTTGGGCATGGACACAGGGGCCCCATGATCCCCTATTGAGGGCCCGGGGTCAGTAGGGGGCCCCATGAGATGCCCCTGGTACCTTTTTCATAGGCTTTTTTGAGTTTGGGCATGGACTCAGGGGCCCCATGATCCCCTATTGAGGGCCCGGGGTCAGTAGGGGACCCCATGAGATGCCCCTGGTACCTTTTCCATAGGCTTTTTTGAGTTTGGGCAAGGACACAGGGGCCCCATGATCCCCTATTGAGGGCCCGGGGTCAGTAGGGTCCCCATGAGATGCCCCTGGTACCTTTTTCATAGGCTTTTTTGAGTTTGGGCAAGGACACAGGGGCCCCATGATCCCCTATTGAGGGCCCGGGGTCAGTAGGGTCCCCATGAGATGCCCCTGGTACCTTTTTCATAGGCTTTTTTGAGTTTGGGCAAGGACACAGGGGCCCCATGATCCCCTATTGAGGGCCCGGGGTCAGTAGGGGACCCCATGAGATGCCCCTGGTACCTTTTCCATAGGCTTTTTTGAGTTTGGGCAAGGACACAGGGGCCCCATGATCCCCTATTGAGGGCCCGGGGTCAGTAGGGTCCCCATGAGATGCCCCTGGT
The DNA here is from genome assembly GCF_062004578.1 of Staurois parvus. Lineage (NCBI taxonomy): Eukaryota > Metazoa > Chordata > Amphibia > Anura > Ranidae > Staurois > Staurois parvus. The sequence goes on from NW_028317891.1 coordinate 4,509,481, forward strand.
ACCTTTTTCATAGGCTTTTTGAGTTTGGGCAAGGACACAGGGGCCCCAATATCCCCTATTGCCCGGGGGCCCCATGAGTTGTCAGTCCGCCCCTGGTATTTACAGGAGTTTAGAGGCAGAGCAAAAAAAAAACACTTTTTGGCAGAAAATAAATGTACTTCTAAACGTGCATTAACGCTAGGAATTTTTTCTTTTTTTTTTCTTTTTTTCATTTAACAGTCAAAAAAAATTAATATTCTGGTCAATCAAATGAGTAACTGCCCAAGTGCTTGACACGCCTAAACGCTTTTTAATATGCGTGGCTTAGGTGCCTTTTTTTTTATTGTCTTTTTTTTAATTCATTTTCAATATAATCAAACAAAATATAACAAAATGGACATCACGAGTCCATTGGGACATAAAACAATCAACTGAACAGTGCCACTTCGGCATTTGGGTATACAGCATGTCATCACATTATCACTTGATTATCAAGGAATAGGATCTCAATCCTTAAACAGTGACTAATAACCAAAGTGCCTTTTTTAAGTTGTTTTTCCCCTGCCAGGAGAAAAGCAGTTAGAAGAGCCCCAGTATGCATGAAGCCTAAAACAAAAAACATTTAAGAAAACGCAAAGAATAAATAAAAAACAAATGCAAAGAATCTGCTTAGTAAATTTTCACTTCTTATGCCTCCTATGTCATCGGCCTCTATTGTATTGAAGAGGAAACAGCAAATGAATTTTCATAATTTGACACTTCTGGGAGTGTCAAATTCATGGACCCCCATCATTTTCTGCTGGCCCCTACATTCCTATTGGACACAATAGTGACATTAAGGGCCGGAAGACTGAGCCAAGCATTGTGTTAGATTCAGAAGATTCTTTTTCTTCTTCAATATACCAGTGGCTGATGCGGGTAGCAGGAGAGATGAAAATTAACAAAATCTGGTCTTTTTTTTCAGTTTTAATTTTAGCAACAGAATCACTTTAATAAAAATTTTAAAAGCAATAATTCACCATCTCATAGCATATACCGAATCCAACAAATTGTGCGTACTCTCCGCGCCACGCACAACTTTCTGCTCTCTAGCTCCCTTGTCTCCTCCTCCCATGCTCGTCTCCAGGACTTCTCCAGAGCTCCCCCCATCCTCTGGAACTCTCTACCCTACATTATCCGTCTATTGCCTACTCTGCTCACTCTTAGACGATCTCTGAAAACCTCTCTCTTCAGGGAAGCCTATCCTGCCCTCAGCTAATAAAGGAATCTTCTACTCCTCCTACCAGTCCATCCTCTACAGCAGTGGTTCTCAACCTTCCTAATGCCGCGACCCTTTAATACAGTTCCTCATGTTGTGGTGACCCCCAAACATAAAATTATTTACCCAGTAATTATAATTCATTAAGTGTCGTTTTACCTCCAATACTGCTGCTTTCAACACAGTAGCTGCTTTCAACACAGTAGCTGCTTTCAACACAGCAGCTGCTTTCTACACAGTAGCTGCTCTTTACACATCGGAAATATGTGTTTTCTGATGGTCTTAGGCGACCCCTGTGAAGGGGTCGTTTGACCCCCAAAGGGGTCGCGACCCACAGGTTGAGAACCACTGCTCTACAGTTCCTACCTTTTGTACCACTTGCCCCTCCCTCCTAGATTGTAAGCTCCCAGGATCAGGTCCCTCCTATCCCTCTTGTATTGAACTGTATTGTTGCTGTATTGTCTCCCATTATATTGTAAAGTGCTGAGCAAACTGTTGGAGCTATATAAGTCCTGTATAATAATAATAATAATAATAATATATAAATCCTGTATAATAATAATATAATTCCTGTATAATAATAATATAAATCCTGTATAATAATAATAATAATAATAATAATATAAATCCTGTATAATAATAATAATAATAATATAAATCCTGTATAATAATAATAATATAAATCCTGTAGAATAATAATAATAATATAAATCCTGTATAATAATAATATAAATCCTGTAGAATAATAATAATAATATAAATCCTGTATTATAATAATAATATAAATCCTGTATAATAATAATAATAGTATAAATCCTGTATAATAATAATAATAATTGTTCTCTCTATAAAACTGATCCGGACAGTTTCTTGGTCTTCCCAATATTTGATGATCATAATAATCCAGCAAAATCTATTTTGGAAATGGAATTCAAAAATTCCTCTAAAAAATTTATTATTTTTTTAAATCAAATTTTCACCGGCAACATTCTGATCCTCTAAAGCTAACCATTCACTTATGGTCCCCGGAAACTATCTAGCACCCGCACGTTTGATGGACCACCAGAATTTGGTGCATTGTGAAGTCGGCCTTAAATTGAAAGCTTCAACAAAGAATATTTAAAGAGTGAATCAAAAAGGAAAAAAAAAAATGACAGCAATTTTGTAAAAAGTGATTGGACTTTTCCAGAGGATTTGATTGGGACTCTTGCAATCCCATCTCCTTGCAGTTCATCAAAACCATCATTGTATGTCTTCGATTGCTTTGGAATTGAATGTTCAATCACTCTACCAAATTTCCAAGTGTATGGCCAGCTTTAGCCCGATAGAAGCCATCATTTTCAGGAGGGGTTGCAGCAGAAAAGACTTTCTGCAAGGTGTCTATTTTTTTTTCCTTTTTTAAATATTTTTTATTGATGTTTAAAGGGAAAAATATACAGAAGAGACCAAACAGAAAAAAAAATATATTTTTTTTTAAATTAAATGAAATTAAATTAGTAATTGTGTAAATCATTCCTTTACTATTAACAGTTGCATTACATTTGACCATTTAACATTTTTACAGTCAGTTCTATTCTCTCATCACCTCTGAACTTCTGAATTGGGGAGCGCTCACTGTTACATCAAGAGACGTCCTGCTTTGGGACCTGATATCCCACAAATTCTTGCCTCCAACCCATTATCCGCATCTGTGTCTGCTCTAATACAAATATTAATCATTTAAAGGTTATGAAGATAAACAAATTTGTCATATTTATCTTCTTACCAATTGAGGCTTGAGGGCAGAAACCATCATCTACTGTATCCCAACAATCCCTCAGCTGTAGGAGGTACAAGGTGGAGCCCACAAGCAAACTAAGCTGCACCCTTTTCCCTGCAGTGCCCCCTAGTTGTAGAAATGCATATTTTTCTTGTTTGAGAACTGCATTGAGAAGTACAGTGTTACTTGAATTGTATTCCAGGATTTGCTTGTCTTCAGCTGAGAGAACTTAATTCATTTAAGACTAAATAATTTAAGACTTTACATAAAGTTTCGGAAATCTTTCATTATAGTGTTCATGTTATATAGTTTGAATACCATGTCATAAATATATTATTTATGATTTGAAAATAACATATTCCACATTTAATGTTTCTGGGAAAAAGAAAAAATGACTTTGGAAAAAAACGGGAAACCTTGTTTTTTTCCCCAATTTTACCGCTTTTTTTTCCAGGCCTTCCCATCTCTACTTGTGCCATCCCATCCTTGTGCCCAAGCCATAATGTGCTTGCATGCCTGCTCTGTTTTCAGGTGGACTCCTGCATCCTCTTGCCCAGGCCATAATGTGCATACGTACCGGCTCTAATACTATAAGATGGCCTCCTGCGTCATTGTGTCAAGCTCTTAATGTTCATAAATGTCTGGTATAATACTATCAGATGCCTCCTTAGACCCCGACAACAATGCACATGTGTGCCCACTCTAATACTATCAGGAGGCCTCTTGCATCATCGTGCCCAAGTCATATTGTGCATGCATGCCCGCTCTCATGTTATAAGGTGGACTCTTGCATTTTTGCACCCAGCCAATATTGCACATGCTCTAATTCTAATAGGTGGCCTCCTGTGTTTTGTGCCCCACCAATAATGAGCATGTGTGCCCACTCTAATACTATAAGATGGACTCCTGCATCCTTGTGCCCATCCAATAATGCACATGTGTGTGCCCACTCTAATATTATCATGGCCTCCTATGTCCTAGAGCAAAGTCAATAATAAGGATGTGTGCCTGCTCTAATTCTAATAGGTGGCCTCGTGTGTCTTATGCCCCACCAATAATGAGCATGTGTGCCCACTTGAATACTTTAAGATGGACTCCTGCATCCTCATGCCCATCCAATAATGCACATGTGTGTGCCCACTGTAATATTATCATGGCCTCCTATGTCCTAGGGCAAAGCCAATAATTAGGATGTGTGCTTGCTCTACTACTAATAGGTGACCTCCCATGTCCTACCATCCAGTCAATAATGAGCATGTGTGTCCATCCTAATACTGTCAGGTGGACTCCTGCATCCTCATGCCCATCCAATAATGCACATGTGTGTGCCCACTCTAATATTATCATGGCCTCCTATGTCCTAAGGCCAAACCAATAATGAAGATGTGTGCTTGCTCTACTACTAATAGGAGGCCTCCCGTGTCCTAGCGTCCAGTCAATAATGAGCATGTGTGTCCATCCTAATACTGTCAGGTGGACTCCTACATCCTCATGCCCATCCAATAATGCACATGTGTGTGCCCACTCTAATATTATCATGGCCTCCTATGTCCTAGGGCAAAGCCAATAATGAGGATGTGTGCCTGCTCTAATTCTAATAGATAGCCTCTTGTGTCTTATGTCCCACCAATGAGCATGTGTGCCCACTTGAATACTATAAGATGGACTCCTGCATCCTTGTGCCCATCCAATAATGCACATGTGTGTTTGCCCACTCTAATAATATCATGGCCTCCTATGTCCTAAGGCCAAACCAATAATGAAGATGTGTGCTTGCTCTGCTACTAATAGGTGGCCTCCCATGTCCTAGCGTCCAGTCAATAATGAGCATGTGTGTCCATCCTAATACTGTCAGGTGGTCTCCTACATCCTCATGCCCATCCAATAATGCACATGTGTGTGCCCAGTCTAATAATATCATGGCCTCCTATGTCCTAAGGCCAAACCAATAATGAGCATGCATGTCTGATCTAATACTATCAAGTGGCTTCCTGGGTCATTGCACCCAGGTCATAATGCGCTTGCATGTCTACTCCAATACTATCAGGTGGCCTCCTACATCCTTGCACCCTGCTCATAATGAAAATGTATGCCGACATCAATACTATTAAGTGGCCTTCTGTGTGCTCATGCCCACTTCATAATGCCTATGCATGCCCAATCTAGTAGAGCCCCATCCTCCCCAACCTTTGTAGTCCCAGCTGAGAGCATGCCAGGAGCATGTATGTCAGGGTGCCTCCAAGGAGAACCAACATGGAAGCATAGCCACCCTATATAGGGAAATACCAATGGATATAGTTTTTTGTGCTGCAAACATAGGCTGCCGAGTCAAAGGGGAAAACAACAATAGAAGTCCATAAAGTATAAAGCAACTTATATTTTTTTAAGATTTAACAACACATTCATTTTCCTTTTTTTTCTTAACTTTTTTAGCCAATCCATTGGCCAGAATTTTTCCACATTGCACTTTAACTTTACAACTTTTGACTTTGAATGAAAACTTTTGACTTCAGTGGGAAGAAAAGTAAATTATTTTGTTGATTTTTATATGTAACCCAATAAATGTATTTTGCAGAAAGAAAAAAAGAAAAGAAAAGAATGTTCATCTGCAAAAGCAGTTTGATACCTCGCAGCGTGATGTACGAGCAAAGGACAAATAGGACCATAATGTACATGGAGCTATGACAGTTCCTAACATGCAACAGATGAGGGGTCAGGGGGACGCACAGTGCCCGCTCTTCTTGTCATGTCGTTGTCTAGGCAACACTACCGAATTACAAACTGTCACCAGGGTTTCAGCAGGAACAAGTGATAAACTCACAGCAACACCAGCAGATCCAGCAGAGGAAGAAGAAGAAACAGACAAGTGGCCACTTACCTACAAAAAAAAACATAAGAAAATCAACATTAGTATAAAAATTACATTAACCCAATAATGTCTAAACCTAAGAATAAAAATGTCATATACTGCAGTTTACCAGCCCTTAGATGAGGTGGCTGCATTAGTTTTCTTTTGCTTAAAGTGTTACTAAACCCCGGACCCTGCATTCACTATATCCGGTCTCCCCGAAACCCTGCATTCACTATATCTGGTCTTCCAGGACCCTGCATTCGCTATATCCGGTCTCCCCGAAACCCTGCATTCACTATATCCGGTCTCCCCGAAACCCTGCATTCACTATATCCGGTCTCCCCGAAACCCTGCATTCACTATATCTGGTCTCCCCGAAACCCTGCATTCACTATATCTGGTCTTCCAGGACCCTGCATTCACTATATCCGGTCTCCCCGGACCCTGCATTCACTATATCCGGTCTCCCCGAAACCCTGCATTCACTATATCCGGTCTCCCCGAAACCCTGCATTCACTATATCCGGTCTCCCCGGACCCTGCATTCGCTATATCCGGTCCCCCCGGACCCTGCATTCGCTATATCTGGTCTCCCCCCGGACCCTGCATTCGCTATATCCGGTCTCCCCCCGGACCCTGCATTCGCTATATCCGGTCTCCCCGGACCCTGCATTCGCTATATCCGGTCTCCCCGGACCCTGCATTCGCTATATCCGGTCTCCCCGGACCCTCCATTCGCTATATCCGGTCTCCCCGGACCCTGCATTCGCTATATCCGGTCTCCCCGGACCCTGCATTCGCTATATCCGGTCTCCCCGGACCCTGCATTCGCTATATCCGGTCTCCCCGGACCCTGCATTCGCTATATCCGGTCTTCCCGGACCCTGCATTCGCTATATCTGGTCTCCCCGGACCCTGCATTCACTATATCCAGTCTCCCCAGACCCTGCATTCACTATATCCAGTCTCCCCAGACCCTGCATTCACTATATCCGGTCTCCCCGGACCCTGCATTCACTATATCTGGTCTCCCCGGACCCTGCATTCACTATATCTGGTCTCCCCGGACCCCGCATCCACTATATCCGCTCTCCCCGGACCCTGCATTCACTATATCTGGTCTCCCCGGACCCTGCATTCACTATATCTGGTCTCCCCGGACCCTGCATTCACTATATCTGGTCTCCCCGGACCCTGCATTCACTATATCTGGTCTCCCACAGTACACACAACATGGAAATGCAATTATTTTAGTAAATATAAACTGCTAAACACCTTTTCTCATCAGCAGTATATAGCAGTCTTGTGACTTCTATCAGTGTCCAGAAGAGCACTGGGTAAAGCTTGTAGGAGTTTTCTTTCTGCTCTAGGAGGATGCAGAACCCCTGACCTCTGTCTGGGCAGTACGGATTGGCCCTGTGCTGATCACATGCACCCTCTCAAGAACAAAAAAAAAACCTCTAACAATACACACCAAACTGAGCATGTGCAAAGTGCCTCCACACAATATGTCTTACCAGCAGATACGAGGGGGGCACTGGAAGAAGGGGAGGATCAGAAAAGACAGGATCAAACAGCCGTTTTACACAATGTGGAGGATTAACCCCTTAGGTTCCACAGTGAGTATAACAAGCATGCTTTACTCCATCTACAGACTGATTGTACTGTTGTGGGATTAGTAACACTTTAACTTTTTTTCTTTATGTGTACCTGGTGATCCTGCCAGTAACACGATTTCTCTCCTAGGGTGGCAATGCTCACTTACTGTACTGAGGAGCAAAGTTGCCACCCTAAGGCATGACTACAAATCACCTACCCCTCTGCTCATCTCCTTAACTTGGGGGGGTGCATTCTATAGTTGAGCTGGGAACAATTGTAACTGATAACAGTGCAGGACAGGCAGAGAGCACACAAGACTACAGGCAGGAGGAGACGTTATTTTGATGGGCTGTTTAAAAAATGACCCCTTTGTTTGCCTTGGTGTGCAAGGCCAGGGGCTGCTCCCACCTTCATTAGTCAGCAGAAAGAATAGGCCAAAAGCACAGAACTGATCAGAGCAGCTCTGTACCTTGTGATCCCTGTGATGGTCAATCACAGCAATTGCAAAAGCAGGAGCCATCGTCTTCCTCTTACAATGGAGGAAAGAGAGGAAGGAGAATTTAATGGATCAAGCAGCAGAGAAAACTGTGATTCAAGGTGGTGGTGGCGGTGGTGGGGGGGGGGGGGGGGGGGGGGGCGGAGGGGTTAAGGTGCCACTGACCACTTTTGTGGGATTATTTTGTAAAGATATAAAGGGCCAATGACCATCATCAGTGAGGTAGGGGAGGGAGGTTTTACAATGCTACATGCCACTACTGATTGTGGGATTATTGGGGGGGGCACTCTCCACTAATGATTGATGCATTGTTGGGGGGGCACTCTCCACTACGGATTGTGGGATTATTGGGGGGGCATTCTCCAGTAATGATTGTGGGATTATTGCAGAGCCACTCTCCACTACTGATTGTGGGATTATTGGAGGGCCACTCTCCACTACTGATTGTGGGATTATTGGGGGGCCACTCTCCACTACTGATTGTGGGATTATTGGAAGGCCACTCTCCACTACTGATTGTGGGATTATTGGAGGGCCACTCTCCACTACTGATTGTGGGATTATTGGAGGGCCACTCTCCACTACTGATTGTGGGATTATTGGAGGGCCACTCTCCACTACTGATTGTGGGATTATTGGAGGGGGCCACTCTCCACTACTGATTGTGGGATTATTGGGGGGCCACTCTCCACTACTGATTGTGGGATTATTGGAGGGCCACACTCTACTACTGATTGTGGGATTATTGGAGGGCCACTCTCCACTACTGATTGTGGGATTATTGGAAGGCCACTCTCCACTACTGATTGTGGGATTATTGGAGGGCCACTCTCCACTACTGATTGTGGGATTATTGGAGGGCCACTCTCCACTACTGATTGTGGGATTATTGGAGGAGGGCCACTCTCCACTACTGATTGTGGGATTATTGGAGGAGGGCCACTCTCCACTAATGATTGTGGGATTGTTGGAGGGCCACTCTCCACTAATGATTGTGGGATTATTGGAGGGCCACTTTCCACTACTGATTGTGGGATTATTGGAGGAGGGCCACTCTCCACTAATGATTGTGGGATTGTTGGAGGAGGGCCACTCTCCACTAATGATTGTGGGATTATTGGAGGGCCACTTTCCACTACTGATTGTGGGATTATTGGAGGAGGGCCACTCTCCACTAATGATTGTGGGATTGTTGGAGGGCCACTCTCCACTACTGATTGTGGGATTATTGGAGGAGGGCCACTCTCCACTAATGATTGTGGGATTATTGGAGGGCCACTCTCCACTAATGATTGTGGGATTATTGGAGGGCCACTCTCCACTACTGATTGTGGGATTATTGGAGGGCCACTCTCCACTACTGATTGTGGGATTATTGGAGGGCCACTCTCCACTACTGATTGTGGGATTATTGGAGGGCCACTCTCCACTACTGATTGTGGGATTATTGGAGGGCCACTCTCCACTACTGATTGTGGGATTATTGGAGGGCCACTCTCCACTACTGATTGTGGGATTATTGGGGGGGCACTCTCTACTAATGATTGTGGGATTATTGGGGGGTCACTCTCCGATACTGATTGTGGGATTGTTGGGGGGGGCACTCTCCACTACTGATTGTGGGATTATTGGAGGGCCACTCTCCACTACTGATTGTGGGATTATTGGGGGGGGCACTCTCCACTACTGATTGTGGGATTATTGGAGGGGCCATTCTACACTACTGATTGTGGGATTATTGGAGGAGGGCCACTCTCCACTACTGATTGTGGGATTATTGGGGGGGCCACTCTCCACTACTGATTGTGGGATTATTGGGGGGACCACTCTCCACTACTGATTGTGGGATTATTGGGGTGGGCACTCTTCACTAGTAATTGTGGGATTATTGGGGGGGTACTCTCCACTACTGATTGTGGGATTATTGGGGTGGGCACTATCCACTAATGATTGAGGGATTGTTGGGGCAATGTCACTGACCACCAATGACTGTGGGATTTTTTGAGGGGGGGCAAAATACCACTGACCACTAATGATTGAGGGATTGTTGGGGGCAATGTCACTGACCACTAATGATTGTGGGATTGTTGGGAAGAATGCCAATGACTGTGGAGTTGGTGGGGGGGGGGGGGTGCCACTGACCACCAATGACTTTGGGTTTTGTTGGGGGGGAGGGGGGATGAGAAGGCTGAAACATTTGAAATTGCAACAATTTCCTGTGTGAAGAAGTGCATCATCTGACAGAAATGTGGGGTGCCAATATTTTTGGCAATGACTGTATATAGCATTCAGGTCCATAGAGGTCCATACAGAATATAGGGAAATGTATCCAAATTGTTTCTATCTCTCATATAAAGATGTTCTTGAACAGATATAAGCAGGTAAGTATGATGTCAAAAGCTTCCTTCTCCATTCCTCAGAGGGATCCCAGCAGTTCCCACGTGTCAGGACATGCAGGCGCCTATTAGGCTCAGACTTGGTATATTACCATCCGCACTGCACACAAGGGGAGAAGATTATTTCTCCATTATTGCATGTATAGCACATTACTGGAAAAGATGCAATGACATTGTTTCTGTATCCCTTGACACTATAAATTGGGAATTGCTTGGATCCCTCTGAGGAATGTATAAGGACATCATACCTACCTGCTAATATCTGTGCAGGGCCATCTTCATGTGAGAGATAGAAGAAACAATTGAGACACTATTTATGAATTTATATGGATGAAATTATTTATTTTCAGAAAGCATGCCTGTGTCATTTATAAAAGGCATTTTTACAGAAAATTTCCACATAGTCCCCATAATTTGCCTTCATTGAAAATAATAATAAAAATTAAAATAAAATATATACAGTACAATTACAGTATATATAAATATTATTTTTTTTACACATACTGTATTATATATACTGTATCATATAATTATATATACTGTTAATTAGTTAATAAATATATATATATATATATCTGTATCTAGATAGATACAGAGATAGATACAGAGATAGATACAGAGATAGATACAGAGATAGATACAGAGATAGATACAGAGATACAGAGATACAGAGATACAGAGATACAGAGATACAGAGATACAGAGATACAGAGATAGATAGATAGATAGATAGATAGATAGATAGATAGATAGATAGATAGATGGATAGATAATAGATAGATAGATAGATAGATAGATAATAGATAGATAGATAGATAGATAGATAATAGATAGATAGATAGATAGATAGATAGATAGATAGATAGATAATAGATAGATAGATAGATAGATAGATAATAGATAGATAGATAGATAGATAGATAGATAATAGATAGATAGATAGATAGATAGATAGATAGATAGATAGATAATAGATAGATAGATAGATAGATAGATAGATAGATAATAGATAGATAGATAGATAGATAGATAGATAGATAGATAGATAGATAGATACAGAGATAGATAGATAGATAGATAGATAGATAGATAGATAGATACAGAGATAGATAGATAGATAGATAGATAGATAGATAGATAGATAGATAGATAGATAGATAGATAGATAGATATAGATATGTATATGTGTGTGGGCAGTTCAGTGGCTTAGTGGTCAGCACGTCTGCTGTGCAGTAAGTGGGTCATGGGTTCAATTCCCAACCATGGTGCCTCCTGCATGGAGTTTGCATGTTCTCCCTGTGCTTGCGTGGGTTTCGTTCAGGTACTCCAGTTTCCTTCCACACTCCAAAGACATGCTGGTAGGTTAATTGGCTCCTGTCTAAATTGTCCTAGTTTCATCCCTTGCCATGCGGGATCTCCTGCATGGCAGGTGTTGGGGAAAGACCTGGCAACCTACCCTGTAAAATAATTGCAGGGATAATAATAATAATTGTAAGAGAATTCATGGAAAAAGTCACTTACGAGTGACGGTCCATGCAGTTGCCAAGGGTTGGATATGACTGAATGGATAGATAGATATGTGTGTAAAATATATATATATACGTGTGTGTAAAAAATAATAATAAAAAAATATATATATATATATATATATATATATATATACGGTATATATATATATATATGAGGTGGTAGAGTCAAAATGTCTTGAGGCTAGTTTTGCAACACACCAACAGATGGCAGCTCAAGGCTGCACGCACAGTCACAAGGAGCACCGGCCTTCATAAGTCAGTGTGCCAAAAGACATAGGGATTTATTTACTAAAGCTGGTTCACAGGTTTTATTGCTAAAGCTTAATTGAACAAGCTGAGGTTAGAAGCTGATTGGCTACCATGCGCAGCTGCATCGGATTCTGCATGAACCAGCTTTAGTAAATAAACGCCAGTGTCCTGTGTACATTGGGAGCTGTACAACTGGTGCTATTCTTACCACGCGAGTTACCACATTATTATTATTTTATTATTATACAGTATTTATAAAGCGCCAACAGTTCGCTCAGCGCTGTACATTACAATGGGGGACAACACATGAGACAGTACAATAACAATACAATGCGATACACGAGGGGTTCGAGGGCCCTGGTCCTTGGAGCTTACAATCTATCTTACATCTGCTATTTCATCATGGACAGCAAGTTAGAACAAAGAATAATCGAAAAATTCTGCGAGAAACTGGGAAAATCTGCCACAGAGACGTCTGACATGATTCAGCAAGTTTACAGCAATGCTGCAATGAGTCGTTCGAGGTGTTCTGATTGGCACATGTGAGGAAGAACATCACTGAAAGATGACGAGAGATCAGGGAGATCTTCAACGAGCCCAACCCCCAAAAATGCCCTCTTCCCAAAGATGAAGATCTAGGCTCAAAAGTCGCCATTTTGACAATATTGCGGAGATCCAGCAATTCGCCCAGCTTCACGTAGAATTTCATGTTACAGAATGAAACTTACAAAATTTTACAGAATATAACTTATTCTGTTTTTAGTTAGGACCTCCTATCCGAGTGTTATGTGAGCAGCGTCTAATTTTTGAGCACTTTTTTTATGTATATTTTTTATCCACTACAATTCTTTTGGTATTGTTCCACTGAGCACAGATGTTCACTTATTCATTATTTATTTCCTATGACCGTCAGCTCCATCTAGTGACCGTAGTGCAATCATTTCCTCATATACCCCCACATTATGGCCACTAGATTTTTATATTTTAATTTGAGCTTTAACTTTTAACCGTTTGCCGCCCGCCCTATGGCCGAACGGCGGGCGGCAAATGTCATCAGCGTTCCGGGTGGACGCCATATGGCGTCCTCCCGCACATGCGCAGATTGCGCTCCTGCAGAGCCGCGCAGCGGCGCGATCTGTCACCGGCCGTGTACCTTGGACACGGGCGATGACAGATCTGAGTATCGGCCCCGTTGCCGGTACCATGTGACCTGATGTGACCAATCACAGTAGGTCACATGACAGTTGTATACAATGGATGGCTTCATTCATGCCATCCATTGTATACTACTGCCTAGCTGTGAATGGTCACAGCAGGTCACATGCATATGTCATGTGATTAGCTGTGGCCAAATCACAGCTAAGCACAAAAAAAAAAAAAAAAACCCTGAATGAATCGATTTCATTCAGGTAAATGCTTGCTTATAGCAAAGTAATTCTTTGCTATAAGCAAATTGTGTAAAAAAAAAAATACTGATTACTTTGGTCACAGTGAAATATGAAAAAGAAAAAAAAATTGATAAAAATAATAAAAAAAATAAAAAAATATATAATTTTTTTTTTCATACTGTCACCAGTCAGTGTCCCTGATCACCGCCATGCCAGTTATATGATGACGCTGTACTGCACTGGTGACAATATGTAAAAAAAAAAAATAGTGAAACTAATTTTTATAATTTTTTAATTTTCCAAAAAATTATGACAAAAAATACAACTTCAAAAAACTCGCCATTCCTCTTATGAAGTACGTCGGACTGTCTACTTTTCAAAAAGGGGTCATTTGGGGGATATCTGTACAGTTCTGACATTTGGGGGATATCTGTACTGTCCTGACATTTGGGGGATATCTGTACTGTTCTGACATTTAGGGGGATATCTGTACTATTCTGACATTTGGGGGATATCTGTACTGTTCTGACATTTGGGGGATATCTGTACCGTCCTGACATTTGGGGGATATCTGTACTGTCCTGACATTTGGGGGATATCTGTACTGTTCTGACATTCTTGGACCTCAAGAAATTAGATTGGCCGTCAGTACTTCAGGATTGATCAATATTCAGATCTATACCATAGTTTGTGAACTCTATAACTTTCCTACAAACTAAATAATACATCCTAATTTGGGTTATTTTCACCAAAGACATGTAGCAGAATACATCTCGGCCTAAATTTTTGAAGAACAATTATTTATTTGCAAACTTTTATAACAGAAACAAAGAAAAACATGTTTTTTTCAAAATTTTTGGTCTTTTTTTGTTAATTTAGCAAAAAATAAAAACTCCAGCGGTGATTAAATACCACCAAAAGAAAGCTCTAGTTGTGTGAAGAAAATGAAAAAAATTTAGTTTGGGTACCATGTTGTATGACCGCGCAATTGTCATTCAAAGTGTGAGAGCGCTGAAACCTGATAACTGGCCTGGGCAGGAAGGGGGAAAATTGCCCGGTATTGAAATGGTTAATCTAAGGGGGTTATTTAATAAAACTTCATGGTGCATAAACTGGTGCAGTCCGCATAGAAACCAATCAGCTTCCAGGATTCATTGGCAAAGCTTAACTGAACATGCTGAAGTTAGAAGCTGATTGGCTCTCATGCACAGCTGCAACAGATTCTCAGTGCACCAGTTTTAGTAAATCTCCCCTCCCCCATGTGTATTTAGTTGTTTTATTAACTTCTTTGTGCTGAGAGTACACATATAAGTGGCCTCTCAGCGGGTGGGCCTTGACGCCAAGAGGCCGCATGTATGCGTACAGAAATGCAAAAAAACCTGTGCCCAATTATCGGTGACCTAATGGAAAGCTACCTGCGATCGGGAGCTTTGTGATCATGTGACAGCTAACCACGGCGGTCACATGATCATAAACCTCACCTCCCAGGATCAGAAACCCCTTAAAGGTCCGGGAGGCGCCGGTGTTAAGGGTTAAATTTCTACTATTATCGTAACTATTTTTAACCCCTTCACGCTGGCGCCTCCCAGTCCTTTAAGGGTTCCAGAAGCCAGGCGGTGGGGCGGGGTTTAGGGTCATGCGACCGCTGTGACGCGCCATCACGACGGTCACATGATCGGGAAAGGTCCTGATCGAAAGAGGAGATCGGGACCTTTCCGTGAGTACCGGACATGTGTGCTGGGCGCTTTTATAATAGAACGCAAATGTGCGGCCACACGCTGTCTAGGCCCAGATGCCAGGAGGCTTCACATTTGCGTGAAGAGGTTAAGGGTCAGTTCACACTCCATGCGTTTCAGTTTCTTTTTTTCTGCATTCAAAACGCAAAAAAAGTAGGTTATAGGGTTGTCAATGTCATCGTTCACATCGCGCGCTCTCGGCGCATATATCCTTTTATAAAAGAACGCAAATGTGCAGCCGCTCGGCGTCTAGGCACATTTGTGTGCGGCCTGCGTGAAG
>NW_028317891.1:5127500-5182500 GCF_062004578.1 Staurois parvus
AGCATGTGTAATTGAGATAGTGACCTTAGATAGTAAGCTCCCAAGACATGCTGGTAGGCCAAATGGTCCTAGTATGTGCAATTAAGGTAGGGGCCTTAGTAAGCTCCCAAGACATGCTGGTAGACCAAATAGCCCTGGCATGTGTAATTGAGGTAGTGACCTTAGATAGTAAGCTCCCAAGACATGCTGGCAGGTCAAATGGCACTGGCATGTGTATTTGAGGTAGTGACCTTAGATAGTAAGCTCCCAAGACATGCTGGTAGGCCAAATGGTCCTAGCATGTGCAATTAAGGTAGGGGCCTTAGTAATTTCCCAAGACATGCTGGTAGACCAAATGGCCCTGGTATGTGTAATTAAGGTAGGGGCCTTAGACAGTAAGTTCCCAAGACATGTTGGTAGGATAAATGGCCCTAGTATGTGCGATTGAGGTATGGACCTTAGATAGTAAGCTCCCAAGACATGCTGGTAGACCAAATGGCCCTGGCATGTGTAATTGAGGTAGTGACCTTAGATAGTAAGCTCCCAAGACATGCTGGCAGGTCAAATGGCACTGGCATGTGTATTTGAGGTAGTGACCTTAGATAGTAAGCTCCCAAGACATGCTGGTAGGCCAAATGGTCCTAGTATGTGCAATTAAGGTAGGGGCCTTAGTAATCTCCCAAGACATGCTGGTAGACCAAATGGCCCTGGTATGTGTAATTAAAGTAGGGGCCTTAGACAGTAAGTTCCCAAGACATGTTGGTAGGATAAATGGCCCTAGTATGTGCGATTGAGGTATGGACCTTAGATAGTAAGCTCCCAAGACATGCTGGTAGACCAAATGGCCCTGGCATGGGTAATTGAGGTAGTGACCTTAGATAGTAAGCTCCTTGAGGGTAAGGATGGATATAAACTGTTTGGTGCTAGATAAATATGTGTAATAGCTAAATAATAAATGCACTGTCAATGCACCAAAGTGGTCTGAAAAGTTGCATAGCTTCTGGTAACCAAGTGCAACACAGTTCTACGTAGAGCGTTGGCCTGCATTGTGGTGTGCTGCAGTGTAGGTGCATTGGGCTGCCATTCCAATTTATTGCGTGTTGCAGTAATTGGCAAGCATTGCTGTAATGCAATACAACATGCTGGTGTGAACAAGCCCTTAGATGCCTTTTGGCAGTAAATATGGAAAACTGTCTTGCTGTTCTCCTCCCTGTCTGCTGTGTGCCATTGCGGGGAAAGGTGTCACTGACAAGTGTGCGGGGCCTGTACAATGATATCACATCATGTCATGTGGCTAGTTTAGATGCAAATAGTTCTTAGCGGAGCTAATCTTTAAATTTGCTCTTGTTCCGTGTAACAAAAGATGTCCAGAAAATAGAATTATGGGCCCATTATTGCAAAAATGTTCCATAAGGTGAATTCCAAGATTGCTGTGCATGTCTCACCTAGTGAATACAAATATGATTTTACTCGCTGTGGCTCCGCCGTGGATGTACTAACAGAGGGTGGATAAAATCTAGCTCTAATATGACAGGGTCATCAGTTTTCCAAAGTTCCCCGGTCGCTTTTATCTGATGCGTGTCGATAAAACAAATTTTATTTCCCGGCGAGAATCTATTTTCTCTTGGCAAAGAGAAAATGTTGCAGAATGTTCAAAGTGAAATCACGGTTCAGGAAATACAAAAGAATGACTTCCTTCTGAAAATGCTAGTTTTCTGGCCGTTGATGCTGTATTTGAACAATTTCTGAGTTGTCCTCATGGGCAGGTATGGGGTTCAGAAATGTCTTTAGCCCTTTCCCTCTAGCAGGACCGAGATCCTACCGCGGCAATTTTTTAAAAAAATTTTCCACACATTTTTAAATGAGCACTTTTTGCTAGAAGTTACTGTAACTACCTCCAAAAAAGTATATATTTTCTGAAAGGAGAGGACCTGGAGAATAAAATTGCGGTACTTATAATTTTTTTATGTCACAATATTTCTGCAGTTATTTATCATAATACATATTTTCATGAAAAAGTAAACTAATATGAATTTTAGTGCAAAGAAACACAATATTATACCCAATTTTTTGGTAAAATACAAAAAAAGTGAGTTGTGAATTGAGTAATTAGATACATGCCATGTCCAGGGGCGGACTGACCATTTGGAAACTCAGGCCCAGGGTCAGTAGGGGGTCCCATGAGATGCCCCTGGTACCTTTTTCATAGGCTTTTTTGAGTTTGGGCAAGGACACAGGGGCCCCATGATCCCCTAATGCCCGGGGGCCCCATAAGTTCTCAGTCCGCCCCTGGCCATGTCCTAAAACTGTGCATGCCCATGAACTTTAGTACAAAGAAACACATTATGCCCAGTTTTTTGGTAAATATAAAAAATTGAGTTGCATCAAGTAAATAGATACCAAACATGTCAAGTTATGTTAAAACTGTGCATGCCCATGGAGTTCACCGTGAATTATGGTCCTAGAATTACTGCCCTCACACCGACATTTGCAATGATACCTCCCATTAGTGTTGGGAATGATGTTTGAGTTGAACATAAGTTCGACTAAAATATTGGCTGTTCATGTTTGGCAAACAAACAAACAAGTAAGGGCGTTCGGCAGGATATTCACCCGCCATGCCCCACAATGCACTGCGTCCTGCCAGTGCATTGTGATTGGCCAAAGCACAGGTCAGGTGAAGTGCTTTGGCCAATCACAGTGTGTGGTGACATCATCACAGTATTTAAGAACTGTCATCCCGGCGCACAGGGGCGGACTGACAAGTCATGGGGCCCCCGGGCAATAGGGGATCATGGGGCCCCTGTGTCCTTGCCCACACTCAAACCACTCCCAAAAAAGCCTATGAAAGGTACCAGGGGCATCTCATGGGGCCCCCTACTGTCCCCGGGCCCTCGGGCAGTGCCTAAATGGTCAGTCCACCCCTGCCGGCGCAGCTGTCAATCGGCCAGGAGCCAGGGTCAGTAGCTGTCGCTTTTTTTTTCCCTTTTCTTGGGATCGTGATTGACATTGATCTACTTCAGTGGACATTTTTTTTATTCTTGTTTTTAAGAAAGGACTTGCCAAAAACTTTGTTCTGCCATTTTTTACACTACTTATTTGTTTTTGTGAATGAGTAGGGGTACCATGTACCCCTACTCATTCACACGGGGGGGGGGGCTGGGATCTGCGGACCTCTTGTTAAAGGGGCTTCCAGATTCCGGTAAGCCCCCCGCCAACAGAGCTTCACAACCACTGACCAGGGTTGTGGGGAAGAGGCCCTTGTCCCTACCAACATGGAGACAAGGTGCTTTGCTGCCCCAAAGCACCCCCCATGTTGAGGACATGTGGCCTGGTATTGTTTGGGGGGGGGGGAGCGCTCGCTCTTCCAACCACTCTCATGACCCACCATGCTGCATGCTCGAATTAGGGTCTGGTATGGATTTTTGGGGGGACCCCGCACCATTTTTAACAAAAATTTCCTCTTAAAATTCATACCAGACCCAAAATTTAATTGCCAAGTAATGCCGACAATTCTTTTTACATCTCTGTCGCACTTTCGTTAGGTTCGAATGTTCAACTACGAGCCGAACAGAGGGGTGTTTCGCCTATCACTACCTCACATGTGTTGCAACTGCTGTATACATACACATGCTCAACCGACGCTGCACTTTTTATATGGGGTGTGTACAGGGGTGAAAGGGGTGCTTTAAATATTTATTATTATTTTTATTTATTTTAGATTAGAAGTTGCTTGACACTTTTCTATTTTTTTTTTAACTTTATTGCTATCACAACCTCCTTACGTGATAGTATGGGCAAGTGACAGGTACTCCTTATGGAGAAATTGGGAGGGGTCTATTAGTTATGACCCCTGAAGCAGGGGTGGACTGACAACTCATGGGGACCCCGGGCAATAGGGGATCATGGGGCCCCTGTGTCCTTGCCCAAACTCAAAAAAGCCTATGAAAAAGGTACCAGGGGCATCTCATGGGGCCCCCTACTGGCCCCGGGCCTTCGGGCAGTGCCCGAATTTCCAAATGGTCAGTCTGCCCCTGGCCCTGAAGTGACATAATATACTGTATGTTTCTTCCAGAATCATTAGTGACAGTAGGGATCGGGGAATGGAAGTTTCATTTTGATCTCACTGGGCAAGCTGTTTCCTGCAGTCCTGGGCTCTCTGGAGGAACAGGAGAACCTGAGAATGACCGCGGGTGCCATCGGTGAGGGTGCACATTGTGAGCCCCTTAAAAGTGAACAGTGGCTTTCTTACATCCATGAGCTTGATCAGGGGCGGACTGACAACTCATGGGGCCCCCAGGCTGTAGGGGATCATGGGGCCCTTGTGTCCTTGCCCACACTCAAAGCACACCCAAAAAAGCCTATAAAAGGTACCAGGGGCATTTCATGGGGCCCCCTACTGACCCCGGGCCCTCGGGCAGTGCCCGAGTGCTCGAATGGTCAGTCCGCCCCTGAGCTTGATTTAATCACTTGCTTGCCATGCCCATTTATAAACGTACCTTGGTAAACAAGTAGTTAAGGAAATGAAAATGCAGAAGGCGTTTTCTAAGCTTCCTGATCATGTGATCACTTTGATTGGCTTGCACAGTAATCACATGATCCGGAGCTCATCTGTCTTGAGCCCCTTTGGAACACCTGTACAACAGCACTTAGACTGGGAGAGGGAGAGCCATCAAGCTTCCTGATCATGTGATCACTTTGATTGGCTTGCACAGTGATCACCTGATCCGGAGCTCATCTGTCTTGAGCCCCTTTTTAACCCCTGTACAACAGCACTCAGACTGGGAGAGGGAGAGCCATCACTGGGAGCCAATCATGCATACTATCTGGTTATTAGCACGCTGATAGGAGGAGAGAGCAGAATGACTCATCTGTGTAATCACAGACTGGTGCAAGGATGTAGAAAAATGGCAGGTTACCAACCTAACTATATGGTCTGGCTGGGGTGTGTATATCTTGGGATTGGCTACACAGAAATACCAACTCTCTGCAGGTAGAACAAGCCCCACATACTGTGTGTATTACTGCTGCATATTTAGCTATCCAGCTTTGGGAATAGTGTCGTGCCCTTAATTTGCCTTTATTTGTAATCTTCTACCCAGGGGCGGACTGACAACTCATGGGGCCCCCGGGCAATAGGGGATCATGGGGCCCCTGTGTCCTTGCCCAAACTCAAAAAAGCCTATGAAAAAAGTACCAGGGGCATATCATGGGGCCCCCTACTGACCCTGGGCCCTCGGGCAGTGCCCGAGTTTCCAAATGGTCAATCCGCCCCTGCGTCTACCTATATATGGTGCCTGATCTTTTGTTATCAGCCATTTTTCGATTAAAAAAAAAAAAAAAAATCAATCACAGCAACATGACATCCTTGTAAAAAATGAAACTTTAATTCATATTGGCAGAATTAAAAGTGCTTTTTCTCCTATTTATTTCAGGCACTTATTTATTTCACATTACTCTGGGAAAAAGAGAAACGATCAATATTAAAATTGATATTTTCTCTGTGAAGGAGTGTATAATATACAAGTCTCAGGCTATAGGTTTCAGGGAACAAACTCTCTGTGTATTCTTGTGTTAGGACGATTGGGATACCGGTGACCTGAAAGGCCCATTCACTTTACAGTGGTCCATTGTGGTGCGATAATTATGAATGAGCTATCATTATAAATGGGCTATCATTATAAATGGGCTATTAATGCACCATAAGGTTTACAAGCTACCACTAGTGCAATTTTAACTGCTGTTTTGTGCAATCAAAATATAGAATAGAGCTCAGGTTATTGACAATGTTAACTCTATGCCAATATATCAGCTGGTAATGTTGGGAAGATTATTATTATACAGTATTTATATAGCGCCAAAGGGTATGCTCAGCGCTGTACAATAGTGAGGGGGACAGAACATGAGACAAGACAGTAACAATATAATACACGAGGGGTTCGAGGGCCCTGCTATTTTGAGCTTACAATCTAGGAGGGAGGGGAAGGTGATACAGGAGGAGATGGCTGTGGGGGATGGAGTGGTGGGAGGAGTGGAGGAGGTTAGTTGTTAGGTGAGGGTGGGGTAGGCTTCCCTGAAGAGGTGGGTTTTCAGGGTGCGCCTGAAGGTGAGGAGGGCAGGTGACAGTCTGATGGATTGGGGTAGGGAGTTCCAGAGGATGGGGGAAGTCCTAGAGAAGTCCTGCAATCGGGCGTGGGAGGAGGAGACCAGGGAGCTAGAGAGTAGGAGGTCCTGTGAGGAGCGAAGGGCACGGGTAGGGTGGTATTTGGGTATCAGGTCAGTTAGGTAGTTTGGGGCGGCGTTGTGAATGGCTTTGTAGGTCAGAGCTAGCAGTTTGAATTTGATGCGCTGGGCAATCGGGAGCCAGTGAAGGGACTGGCAGAGGGGGGTGGCGGATGTGGAGCAGTTGGTGAGGTGGATGAGTCTCGCCGCTGAGTTCAGGATCGACTGGAGTGGGGATAGCGTTTGTTTGGGTAGGCCAGTGAGAAGGGAGTTGCAGTAGTCCAGGCGTGAGATGATGAGGGAGTGTACGAGTTGTTTAGTAGTGTCTGGGGTGAGGAATGTACGTATCTTGGAGATGTTGCGGAGGTGGAGCCTGCATGACCTTGATAGTAATTGGACGTGAAGTTGGATGGAAAGGTTTGAGTCCAGGGTGACACCCAGGACTTTGGCATGTGGGGTGGGAGTGATGGTGGCGTTGTTAGTAGTGATGGAGAGGATGGGGGGGGGGGGCGCGGGTTAAAGATGTCCATGTTTAGTGATCTGATCTCTGATTGCATAGCAGTTTTAATCCATATTGAAGACAGAGATAGATAATATTCTAATCTAAAAAATTTTTTTTAAGAGATCCAGTCTCATGTCCCCATCATTTGGTTTACATACCCTATGGGGTATGGATACCCCCAGTTATGAACTTCCTCCTTGCAAGGTAGATGAGGCCCAACCCAGTACTAAATTATGCCATAGCAGACTAGAGCTTCTATGGTTGATCCCTAGCCAACCTTCACCCACCCCCTTTTACTTTCAAATGGCCAATAAAGCTGCCAGTTGCAATTAGTGCCCAATAGGCGTGTAACGCCCTCCAGTTTAATTAGATAGGGTTTTTGTTAGACAGAGGCTGAGTAGCAGCCTAGGATGAGTCAGACTGAGAGTGATGCAGGAGTTCACCTCAGGACAGGGTGAGAGGTTCTACAGGTCAGGGCTTCTGGAGCCCTACCACCCTTCCAGAAATAGAGAACTTTCTGGAACAGGGAAGGAGATCCAGATCTTCATGCTTGAGAGACCTTGGCCAATCCCCTGGCAGGAGGCTAGGCATGGTGACAAGGGCAACCCTAAAATATGACAGAGCCTGGGGAGACAGGGGAGTCAGGTTTAAGATGGATTGAGAGAAGACTGGAGTGTGGAGCCTGGGAAGGGTCCCCAGAGAGGGGAGCCTACCTACAGCAGGATGCTGGACGGGAAGGTCTCTACTGCCTCAACATTTCCTTGTGAGGACAACCTGTTAGCAGGGAAGGAGCCAGCCCAGCATAAGGCCTGAGAGCAGCCACCAACCCACCATGCTAGCAGTTGAGGACAGTGTGAGTACTCTTATAGCCTTTGGGCCAGATAAAGGGAGAGGGCGGTCAGGTGTAATACCCAACAAGTCTTCACCCGGGACTGCATGAATGCAAACTCTTGGGACCCCCTTGCCCAGCGATACCCTCAGCACAGCTGGGTGAAAAGGAGGATTCATCCGGGGTCTGAGGAGGTACACCAAAAATGGACAGTGCTTTATTTTTGCCAGTCCACCTTTTTTTTGTACATAGTTGCTTAGAAGTTCATCCTCAAGTCCTTGGACATCCCACATACCCCTAGACCCCATTCAAGTTGTTAACCCCTTAATAAAAACAACTGAAAACCAGCTCAAGGACTGTTTTACTGACCTAGAAATACAAGTGTGGAAAATGAGTGTTGGTTGGCTGTAAAAAGTTTAAAGGGACCCAAATCAAACTCAATGGCCCTTACGAGGGTTGTGCTACAGAAGGAAGACAGTAGAAGGTGCGTGTGTCCTCAGAAGCTATCTCTAATAACTGCATTCAATCAATTGCAAATCAATACTGAAGAATAAAGAATTTGTTTTCCTGTTTGAGAAATGTGGATATTTTATAAGGGTTTTTTCTTTCTTTGGATCAACTGCGGGGTTAGGGTTCTGAGTGTAAGGAAGTATAGGGTCCCATTGCATTTTCCTGGTGCAGGTGACAGTGTAGTCTCTAAGGCTGCCAGTAGATGTCCATGTTTCTGAGGCACTTGCAGAAATTACCCTTTTAGCCCCACCAGGGAGGATCTAGGAAATCAACCCATCACTCTGAGTTACTCTGAGGTATAAATAGTAAGGTAGGAGAACCCCTGGAGAGGGTAGTAGGCACAGAGAAGAAGACTGAACCCTTGTGGAAAGGGAAATCCCTAAAAAAGTAAGTGAGTAACCTAATTGTGCAGCTTCCCCTTCAGGGGCTAGCTGGGCTATTTTCCCTAGGGGAGCTGACCAGCTAAATGGAACTTAAAGAATAATATTGAGTCAGAAGGGACATAAGTCTGGACACTTGATCCCGCCAAAATCTAATAGAGGGACCAAACAAATTTTCATTGTCTGAAATTGGAAGTTATCATCACCTAAAAGTGTTGTGGAATGCTTACTTGTTATGCATTGTTATGCATGAAACTTAAACTGTCTGGACCCCCCTTTCTTTATTATCAGTATTAGCTGTTATCCCATGAATGTGAGCTTTGTGGAGAGATTGAGTTTTGTCTGTGAAGGGGGTAGTTTGCTTACCTATGGATCACTCTTGTTTCATTGTGGAGTATTTAGGTCTCCCCTCTCTAATGTTAAGCCCCATAACCTTGAGCCTCATTATCGCAATCATCTTGGTGTGCAATGGCTCCCTGGAAACAGTTGACGATTTACCTAGGATGTAAGTAGATACAGAGAAAGGCAGGTTGTATTGTTTTGCCTCCCTCTGGATCAGCTGCAGGGTTAGGGAGGTTTAGGGCCATATTGTATTTTCCTGGTGTGGGTTCAAGTATAGTCTTAAAGATTGAACTAGATGTCCCAATACGGAGTCAGTTGTGAATTGCCATTTTGAGAAGGGGGAGCAAACAGGAGGTTCTTGGTGACCAAGTCGTCACTCTAGGTTGTTTACCTATGGAGCATCTAGGTCTCCCCCCTCTTATGTTAAGCTCTATAAGGTTGAGGTTATTCACCTCGCTGACCTTGATGTGCAGGGGATTCCTGGGAGCAGTCGAATATTGCCAAGGATGGAAGTAGACACCAAAGAAGGAAGGGTTTTTTTTGTCCTTTCTGAGTAAATTGAATCTTTTTAAGGGTTTTTGCTTTCCTCTGAAGCAACTGCAAGATTAGAGCTCTGAGTGTAAGGAGGTATAGGGTCCTATTTTCCTGTTGTGGATTAAAGTATAGTCTTTAAAGCTGAACTAGATGCCCCAATATGGAGTCAGTTGTGGCTTTTCATTTTAGGGGAGTAGGGGTCCCACTCAGGAGGCTCTAGGTAACCATACTGTCACCCTAAGCCCTCTACTTATGGAGTATCTAGGTCTTTTTTGTGGTGTAGATTAAAGTGTGGACTTTAAGGCTACTACTAGATGTCCTGATATTAAGTCAGTTGTGGATTTCCCTTTTCGGATGTGAAGGTCCCACTTAGGAGGTATCTGGGTCTGTTTCTCCCTGATGATAAACCCTATAGTCTTTTTGTTCTGATAGTCTTGGTGTGTAGTTGAGGATTTACATAGGATGGAAGTACACACCAAAGAAGGAAGAATTTTTTTTGTTTTGCCTTCCTTTGGATCAACTACCAGGTTAGGGTTCTGAGTGTGGGGAGGTATAGGGCCCTATTGTATTTTCATGGTGTGGGTTAAAGTATAGTCTTTAAGGCTAATCAAGATTTCCCAATATGGAGTCAGTTGTGGATTGCCCCTTTAGGGGGTGGAGGTCCCAATTAGGAAATATCAGAGCAGGGGCGGACTAACAACTCATGGGGCCCCCGGGCAATAGGGGATCATGGGGCCCCTGTGTCCTTGGTCAAACTCAAAAAAGCCTATGATGGATGGGATCTGCATATTGGGGAGCATAATGGATTGGATTCCGATCCATTATGCTCAGTTCGCATATCTGATCCATCCTGCTGGGATTGTCGGCATGCAACCTATACGGGGTGACACCGGACCCGCTCCACGAAAAGGTAAGTTCTAAAGATACCCAATGATCCCCGCAGGATGGATGGGATCTGCGGATTGGGGAGCATAATGGATTGGAGTCTGATACATTATGCTCAATCCGCAGATTCGATCCATTCTGCGGGGATCGTCGGAGGGGGCCGCCCCTGGGTGACAACTCAAAATCTGAGATTCTCTTTCGCATTCACCAGGACAAATAGTAGTGTCCCCATTTTGAGATTTTCCTTCTGTTCCTGCTGTGGTGACAACCAGGGGCGGACTGACAACTCATGGGGCCCCCGGGCAATAGGGGATCATGGGGCCCCTGTGTCCTTGCCCAAACTCAAAAAAAGCCTATGAAAAAGGTACCAGGGGCATCTCATGGGGCCCCCTACTGACCCGGGGCCCTCAGGCAGTGCCCGAGTTTCCAAATGGTCAGTCTGCCCCTGTATCAGAGTCTCCTTACACTGATGTTAGGCCCTATACCCTGGAGCCTTTTCATCTCAATGGCCTTGGTGTGCAGTGGGTCCCTTGTAGCAGTTACAGATATACCAGGGATGGAAGTAAACACAGGAAGAAGATACATGGAGCTACCAATTCAGGCATGTAAGTAAGTTTCCCAAAAGTCAACTGGAAAAAATTGAGCTCTGAGTTGTGAAATGTTGTTTTTTGCCCATAATAGTTGCCTGATTAGGAAGATAGTCCTGGAATAGGATGCTACGTAGTAACCTACATCTGGAGGCATGCTACATGAAGATGCAAGTTTGCGTAATTTCTATCCTTTGGTTGTACTCAATAAGCAAATGACTTTTTTTCACCTTGATCTGAGTTGTTAGCCCTAAGGACCTGGATAGAACTTAGAAGGTACGAAGGAGGTCACAGGTTCACTTTAAGAAAGACATAGAGGTCTAAAACAATTTAAAGCATCCTAGATATTCCCCATCATAAAGACCAGAGAAAACCACCAAAGGCAAAGATGGACAAACATAACTAGCTATTAATACAATGCATGTCTGCTAAAGAACATGTCGGTTCTTTACAAAACTGCCAATGTAATTTTCCATCTCCCGTACTACTTGCAGGTACTGTGTTTGCACAGCTTTATTAAAAAGGAAACTCACTTGGTATTTTCTATACCGGAGCAATCGAAAAACAATTACCTGTGCCTTCAGGGGAAACAGAAAAGTACATTTCATTGAGTGGATGCTTTAATAGCCTGTGTAAACTGTGTCCTACATGTACTTAAAATTCACAGGTAGACCATTTCCCTCATGATCTGTCAGTACCGGAGGCTGCTGAAATAGCTCAATCCGGGTAAGTGGTAGCAGAACATGGCTCAGATCTGTACTGCGGGTCATAGTGGAGCCACCTTGGTGATCTCATTGGACTGGTGCGTGGATGCAAACAACTCTGTGCTCAAACTGAATTGCCTTTCCTTCTAATTTGCTACAGAAACAGATATTGGTCTTAATTGTCCACCAAGATCCGGACGTGAAGATAAAAGAGGGAACACAAGAACTTTCTGACTATGATCTCTATGCTCTGCAAAACTTAGGAGATATTACCAAGTAACTGACACATCTGTTTTTATCTAATGAATTCAATACTTTACTGTATTCAATATCAAACAATAGCATCCCTATGTCAGAATATCAGTAAAGCAGGAGATTCTAGTATTGGGATTTTGACAGGGTGGTTCATGGCAAGGTGAAAGGAGCTGAAAAGATCTCCAATAATTGTCCATTGTCACTTTATTAATTTCCTGCTGTAACTGGTAAATGGATAATACGCATGTTCAGTGATGTTACTGATCTCTAGTGAATGGATAGGCTGCATTCTCAGTGATGTCACTGATCTCTAATGAATGGATAGGCTGCATTCTCAGTGATGTCACCGCTCTCTAGTGAATGGATAGGCTGCATTCTCAGTGATGTCACCGCTCTCTAGTGAATGGATAGGCTGCATTCTCAGTGATGTCACCGGTCTCTAGTGAATGGATAGGCTGCATTCTCAGTGATGTCACCGCTCTCTAGTGAATGGATAGGCTGCATTCTCAGTGATGTCACCGCTCTCTAGTGAATGGATAGGCTGCATTCTCAGTGATGTCACCGGTCTCTAGTGAATGGATAGGCTGCATTCTCAGTGATGTCACTGATCTCTAATGAGGGGATAGACTGCATTCTCATTTATGTCACCGCTCTCTAGTGAATGGATAGGCTGCATTCTTAATTATATCACCGGTCTCTAATGAATGGATAGGCTGCATTCTCAGTGATGTTACTGATCTCTAGTGAATGGATAGGCTGCATTCTCAGTGATGTCACTGATCTCTAATGAATGGATAGGCTGCATTCTCAGTGATGTCACTGATCTCTAATGAATGGATAGGCTGCATTCTCAGTGATGTCACCGCTCTCTAGTGAATGGATAGGCTGCATTCTCAGTGATGTCACCGCTCTCTAGTGAATGGATAGGCTGCATTCTCAGTGATGTCACCGGTCTCTAGTGAATGGATAGGCTGCATTCTCAGTGATGTCACCGCTCTCTAGTGAATGGATAGGCTGCATTCTCAGTGATGTCACCGCTCTCTAGTGAATGGATAGGCTGCATTCTCAGTGATGTCACCGGTCTCTAGTGAATGGATAGGCTGCATTCTCAGTGATGTCACTGATCTCTAATGAGGGGATAGACTGCATTCTCATTTATGTCACCGCTCTCTAGTGAATGGATAGGCTGCATTCTTAATTATATCACCGGTCTCTAATGAATGGATAGGCTGCATTCTCAGTGATGTCACTGACCTCTAATGAATGGATAGGCTGCATTCTCAGTGATGTCACCGCTCTCTAGTGAATGGATAGGCTGCATTCTCAGTGATGTCACCGCTCTCTAGTGAATGGATAGGCTGCATTCTCAGTGATGTCACCGCTCTCTAGTGAATGGATAGGCTGCATTCTCAGTGATGTCACTGCTCTCTAGTGAATGGATAGGCTGCATTCTCAGTGATGTCACCGCTCTCTAGTGAATGGATAGGCTGCATTCTCAGTGATGTCACCGGTCTCTAGTGAATGGATAGGCTGCATTCTCAGTAATGTCACCGCTCTCTAGTGAATGGATAGGCTGCATTCTCAGTGATGTCACCGGTCTCTAGTGAATGGATAGGCTGCATTCTCAGTGATGTCACTGACCTCTAATGAATAGATAGGCTGCATTCTCAGGTATGTCACCGCTCTCTAGTGAATGGATAGGCTGCATTCTCAGTGATGTCATCGCTCTCTAGTGAATGGATAGGCTGCATTCTCAATGATGTCTACCGGTCTCTAGTGAATGGATAGGCTGCATTCTCAGTGATGTCACTGACCTCTAATGAATGGATAGGCTGCATTCTCAGGTATGTCACCGCTCTCTAGTGAATGGATAGGCTGCATTCTCAGTGATGTCATCGCTCTCTAGTGAATGGATAGGCATCATTCTCAATTATGTCACCGGTCTCTAGTGAATGGATAGCTGCGTTCTCAGTGATGTCCACCGGTCTCTAGTGAATGGATAGGCTGCATTCTCAATGATGTCACTGGTCTCTAGTGAATGGATAGGCTGCATTCTCAGCAATGTCACTGCTCTCTAGTGAATGGATAGGCTGCATTCTCAGTGATGTCACCGCTCTCTAGTGAATGGATAGGCTGCATTCTCAGTGATGTCACCGGTCTCTAGTGAATGGATAGGCTGCATTCTCAGTGATGTCACCGGTCTCTAGTGAATGGATAGGCTGCATTCTCAGTGATGTCACCGCTCTCTAGTGAATGGATAGGCTGCATTCTCAGTGATGTCACTGGTCTTTAGTGAAGGATAGGCTGCATTCTCAGTGATGTCATTGATCTCTAGTGAATGGATAGGATGCACTCTCATTTATGTCACCAGTCTCTAGTGAATGGATAGGCTGTGTTCAGGCATGTTCAGTGATGTCATCGGTGTGTAGTGGATGAATACTTTGCTTTCTAGATTTCTCGTTTAAGCCACTGATCTCAAATAGTGCGTATATATATATATATATATACACACACACACACACACACACACACAGTCATGGACAAAAATATTGGCACCCCTGCAGATAATGCACCACTTCACTCCAATTACAAATGTTTCAGCATTCTCATGTTTATTCCTTTTGTTTGTATTGATACGACACAAAAAAGTGGAGAAACAAAAAGCCAAATCTGACACATTCCACCCAAAATCCCAAAAATGGACTGGACAAAATTACTGGCACCTTCTCAAAATTGTAAGAAATAATTGCATTCCAAGTTTGTGATACTCCTGCAATTTGTAATCAAACTCCCCTCTATCAATGAACAGATCTTAATGTTTCTTAGTCCATTGTGCGCAACATTGTCAAGAAGTTTACAGCCCATGGCACTGTAGCTATCTCCCTGGACGTGGACAAAAGAGAAAAAATTGAACAAAGATTGCAATGAAGGATTGTTTTGAATGGTGGATAAAGAACCTCGATCAACATCCAGACAAATTCAAGCTGACCTTCAGGCCCAGGGTACAACTATGTCAGCTCACACTATACATTGCCATCTGAATGAAAAGGGACGCTACAGTAGAACACCCAAGAAGACCCCAATGACACAGAAACCTAAAAAGGCCAAATTAGAGTTTGCCAAAACTTACCTGAGAAAGCCAAAATCTTTTGGGAGAATGTGCTGTGGACAGACGAAACAAAATGACAGCTTTTTGGTAAAGCCCATCATTCTACTCTTTTCAGAAAAAGCAAGGAGGACTTCAAAGAAAAGAATACAGTTCCTAAAGTGGAGGTTCACTGATGTTTTGGGGTTTCTTTGCTGCTTCAGGCACTGGATGTCTCAACGTGTGTGTGGCATTATGAAATCTGAAGACTACCAAAGAATTCTGGGCTGCACTGTAGGGTCCAGTGTCAGAAAGTTTGGTCTCCGTCAGAGGTCATGGATCTTACAGCCAGACAATGACCCAAAGCACCCGTTAAAGAGTCCCCAGAAATGGTTTCAGACAAAGCGCTGGAGAGGACTGAACTGGCCAGGCATTAGTCCAGATCTCAATCCCATAGAGCTCCTGTGGAGAGATCTCAAAACAGCAGTTGGGAAAAAGAACCCTTTCAACCTGAGAGACCTGGAGCAGTTGATGAAAGAAGAGCGATCCAAAATTCCAGTAGAGGTGGAAGAAACTCATTGATGGTTACCGGAAGCCATTGATTTCAGTTATTTTTTCCAAGGGGTGTGCTACCAAACATTAAAGTGAGGGTGCCAACAATTTTGTACAGTCAATTTTTGGGATTTTACGTGGAATGTGTCAGATCTGGCTTTTTGTCTCTCCATATTTTTGTGTCATATCAATACAAACAAAGGAATTAAACATGAAAATGCCGATTTCAACAATTTTCAGGGCGAAGTGGTGCATTATCTGACAGAAATGCAGGGGTGCCAATATTATTGGCCATGACTGTATATACAATATATATATATATATATATATATCTTTAAAGTCGCAACCTAATAGCTTATCAAGATAATCAAATATTCAGAAGGAGTAAAGTCCGCCGTTCAGAATTCATATCGTTTCTTCTCTTTCAGCCTCCAAGGAAAATCTGATGTCAAGATTATGAATTTCTGGTTAATTGGCTTCTGAAAATGAGTTGTCTAAACTGAGATTTCTGTATTTTTATATCATGTATAGACTATGAATTAAACTCTAAAACAGGCAATTTAAGTGAGTTACTAGAAGAGAGTTAATGAATTTTAAGTGTGCAGCTTTGGCCCCTGTTCAACGGGAGATTCAGTGTACTTGTTTCCAGGATGTGGATCCTATTAGGGACTAGAAATGATTTCTTCTTAAAGGCTCACTCCATTCCTACATGCTAATGTTGTATTTAAAATGACAGATATGTGGCTCTTGGATTGCATTCGTCTTGTACATCTGGTCGCTCAGCTAGCTAAATGCCTGTAGCCGTCTCATCTTTATTTTAAGGAAAATCAACCAATAGAAATATCTTTCTCATTCTGATCACCACCTTGTCTGCAAATCCTCAGCAGACCCATCCACATGCACATACTGGAGCCCAGGGGCGGACTGACAACTCGTGGGGCCCCCTGGCAATAGGGGATCATGGGGCCCCTGTGTCCTTGCCCAAACTCAAAAAAGCCTATGAAAAAGGTACCAGGGGCATCTCATGGGGCCCCCTACTGACTCCGGGCCCTTGGGCAGTGCCCGAGTTTCCAAATGGTTAGTCCGCCCCTGCTGGAGCCTAAGAGGGAGGTTGCACAACACACAGAAGTCATATAAGAAACGTGCTTAACGTATTACATTGGATTGATATTAGATCCATAGTTTTTATTGGAGTTGCTTTTTCAATTTACTTTAAGAGGTGCTTTAAGGATAACCAAAAGCATAAAAAAAGGGAAAGTAGACTGGGACCAAACGTGGGAACACACACACACACACACACACACACACACACACACACACACACACACACACACACACACACACACACACACACACACACACACACACACACACACACACACACACACACACACACACACACACACACACACACACACACACACACACACACACACACACACACACACACACACACACACACACACACACACACACACACACACACACACACACACACACACACACACACACACACACACACACACACGTTACTTTTGCTCTAATTTGCACTATGTAGACTGTCCCTGGACTTACTGTGTTTAAAACCTATGGTGCCACTGATGCTTTATCCAGATCTGCATAGCGGCAACAAGATGAATCCCCGTGGGCCGGCCCAGGCTAACCATTACCTCTCTTAGCCTCCCTTATGCCCCCCCGTAGAGCCTAAATGTGGATACTGCACAGAACTAATTGCAGCAGATTCTGTCCACCTGGATCAAGAATCATTTGAAACAAAGGTAACTTATTAATTGTGTGTGGACTGACCCACAGTATACCTAATTCAAACTTTTTTTTTTTTGCAACATAAGTTTATCCTGAAGATTAAAGTGTTACTAAACCCTGGACCCTGCATTCACTATATCTGGTCTCCCCGGACCCTGCATTCACTATATCTGGTCTCCCAGGACCCTGCATTCACTATATCTGGTCTCCCCGGACCCTGCATTCAATATATCTGGTCTCCCCGGACCCTGCATTCACTATATCTGGTCTCCCTGGACCCTGCATTCACTATATCTGGTCTCCCCGGACCCTGCATTCACTATATCTGGTCTCCACGGACCCTGCATTCACTATATCTGGTCTCCCAGGACCCTGCATTCACTATATCTGGTCTCCCCGGACCCTGCATTCACTATATCTGGTCTCCCAGGACCCAGCATTCAATATATCTGGTCTCCCCAGACCCTGCGTTCACTATATCCGCTCTCCCCGGACCCTGCATTCACTATATCTGCTCTCCCCGGACCCCGCATTCACTATATCTGCTCTCCCCGGACCCTGCATTCACTATATCTGCTCTCCCCGTACCCTGCATTCACTATATCTGCTCTCCCCGGACCCTGCATTCACTATATCTGCTCTCCCCGGACCCTACATTCACTATATCTGGTCTCCCCAGACCCAGCATTCAATATATCTGGTCTCCCCGGACCCTGCATTCACTATATCTGGTCTCCCTGGACCCTGCATTCACTATATCTGGTCTCCCCGGACCCTGCATTCACTATATCTGGTCTCCACGGACCCTGCATTCACTATATCTGGTCTCCCAGGACCCTGCATTCACTATATCTGGTCTCCCCGGACCCTGCATTCACTATATCTGGTCTCCCAGGACCCAGCATTCAATATATCTGGTCTCCCCAGACCCTGCGTTCACTATATCCGCTCTCCCCGGACCCTGCATTCACTATATCTGCTCTCCCCGGACCCCGCATTCACTATATCTGCTCTCCCCGGACCCTGCATTCACTATATCTGCTCTCCCCGGACCCTGCATTCACTATATCTGCTCTCCCCGGACCCTGCATTCACTATATCTGCTCTCCCCGGACCCTACATTCACTATATCTGGTGTCCCCACACCCTGCATTCACTATATCTGGTCTCCCAGGACCCTGCATTCAATATATCTGGTCTCCCCAGACCCTGCATTCACTATATCTGGTCTCCCCAGACCCTGCATTCACTATATCTGGTCTCCCTGGACCCTGCATTCACTATATCTGGTCTCCCCGGACCCTGCATTCACTATATCTGGTCTCCACGGACCCTGCATTCACTATATCTGGTCTCCACGGACCCTGCATTCACTATATCTGGTCTCCACGGACCCTGCATTCACTATATCTGGTCTCCCAGGACCCAGCATTCAATATATCTGGTCTCCCTGGACCCTGCATTCACTATATCCGCTCTCCCCGGACCCTGCATTCACTATATCTGGTCTCTCCTGGCCTTGTATTCACTATATCTGGTCTCCATGGACCCTGCATTCACTATATCTGGACTCCCCGGACCCTGCATTTACTATATCTGGTCTCCCTGGACCCTGCATTCACTATATCCGGTCTCTCCGGACCCTACATTCACTATATCTGGTGTCCCCGGACCCCACATTCACTATATCTGGTCTCCCCGGACCCTGCATCCACTATATCTGGTCTCCCAGGACCCTGCATTCAATATATCTGGTCTCCCCAGACCCTGCATTCACTATATCTGGTCTCCCTGGACCCTGCATTCACTATATCTGGTCTCCCCGGACCCTGCATTCACTATATCTGGTCTTCACGGACCCTGCATTCACTATATCTGGTCTCCACGGACCCTGCATTCACTATATCTGGTCTCCCCGGACCCTGCATTCACTATATCTGGTCTCCCAGGACCCAGCATTCAATATATCTGGTCTCCCTGGACCCTGCATTCACTATATCCGCTCTCCCCGGACCCTGAATTCACTATATCTGGTCTCCCCGGACCTTGTATTCACTATATCTGGTCTCCATGGACCCTGCATTCACTATATCTGGACTCCCCGGACCCTGCATTCACTATATCTGGTCTCCCTGGACCCTGCATTCACTATATCCGGTCTCCCCGGACTCTACATTCACTATATCTGGTGTCCCCGGACCCCACATTCACTATATCTGGTCTCCCCGGACCCTGCATCCACTATATCTGGTCTCCCCGGACCCTGCATTCATTATATCTGGTCTCCCTGGACCCTGCATTCACTATATCTGGTCTCCCAGGACCCTGCATTCACTATATCTGGTCTCCTAGGACCCCGCATTCACTATATCTGGACTCCCAGGACCCTGCATTCACTGTATCTGCTCTCCCCGGACCCTGCATTCACTGTATCTGGTCTCCCAGGACCCTGCATTCACTATATCTGGTCTCCCCGGACCCTGCATTCACTATATCTGGTCTCCACGGATCCTGCATTTACTATATCTGGTCTCCCAGTACCCTGCTATCACTATATCTGGTCTCCCCGGACCCTGCATTCACTATATCTGGTCTCCCAGGACCCTGCATTCACTATATCTGGTCCCCCTGGACCCTGCATTCCATTTATCTGGTCTCCCCGGACCCTGCATTCACTATATCTGCTCTCTCTGGACCCTACATTCACTATATCTGGTCTCCCCGGACCCTGCATTCACTATATCCGGTCTCCCCAACCCTGCATTCACTATATCTGGTCTCCCCGGACCCTGCATTCACTATATCCGCTCTCCCTGGACCCTGCATTCACTATATCCGATCTCCCACAGTACACAGAACACAGAAGGACATAGTTCTCAATGGAGCTCAAGTGCTATGACATCACCTAAATTGTAGCGGACACATTTTAATAAGTCACCAAGATACTCACATAGAAGGACATGGGAGGGCAAATGCCAGCTTTGAGAAAAAGTGATATATCCAAACAATATACTTCCCTGGTTGGAGGGACTTAAGGTATACTGGGTGCCATGTAACCACCATGTATGGCCATTTCATGCCAGTCTTGGTTCATGTAACATTTTCTGAACAAAGGACACACAAAGGGAAACTTTCACTGAAACACCTTATTGTTCTGGTTCTCTTGAGGTAGGCAATCAAGGGTGAGGAAGATGATGAATGTAACCTTGACAGTAGAAGTCTATCATCTTATGTTCAAGTTAAACTTAATGTCAGTTCACCTCCTTCTCTTCTTTTTTGGAAAAGTTTGAGAGGGAGGTTGCACAACACCCAAAAGCCATGCGAAAAGTCTCCTTAACTGCTTCAATTGTTACACTCCCGTCTCTTTGGAGCAGGGGTCTCCAAACATTGTAAGCAAAGGGCCAGTACTGTCCTTTTGAATTAAGGGGGTCCAGACTGCAGTCAATGGGAGTAGAAAATGCCCTATGTTTGGTATTAGGGGGAGCAATAGTGCCCCATAGTTGGTATCCATTGGGAGAAATAGTGTCCCATCATTGGTATCAGTGGGAGGAATAGTGTCCCATCATTTGTGGCAGTGGGGGGAATAGTGATCTATCATTGCTGTCAGTGGGAGGAATAGTGTCCCATCATTGGTATCAGTAGGAAGGATAGTGTCCCATCATTGGTGTCAGTGGGAGGAATAGTGCCCCATCATTGGTATCAGTGGGAGGAATAGTGTCCCATCATTGGTATCAGTGGGAGGAATAGTGCCCCATCATTGGTATCAGTGGGAGGAATAGTGCCCCATCATTGGTATCAGTGAGAGGAAAGGTGTCCCACCAATGGTATCGGTGGGAGGAATAGTGCCCCATCATTGTTGGTGGGAGGGATAGAGCCCCATCATTGGTGTTAGCGAGGGGAATAGTGCCCCGTCATTGGTATCAGTGAGAGGATTGGTGTCCCACCAATGGTATCAGTGGGAAGAATAGTGCCCAATAATTGTTTGTGGGAGGGATAGAGCCCCATCATTGGTGATAGTGAGGGGTATAGTGCCCTGTCACTGGTATCAGTGAGAGGAATGGTGTCCCACCAATGGTATCAGTGGGAGGAATAGTGCCCAATCATTGTTGGTGGGAGGGATAGAGCCCCATCATTGGTGTCACTGGGAAGGATAGTGCCCTATCATTGGTATCAGTGGGAGGAATAGTGCCCCATTATTGGTGTTGGTGGGGGGAATAGTGCCCCATTGTCAGTGTCAGTGGCAAGAACTATGCCCTATTGTTGCTGTCAGTGGGGTAAATAATACCCAAAGGACCGAATACAAGCAAAGGGCTGCATCTGGTGACCACTGCTGTAGAGAATGGACTCAGCTCAGAGTCTTCAGAGCCATGAGTCCATTTGGCACGTCCTAGCCTGTGCTTGCCTTTATGGATTTTCGGGGATAGTGGAATATATGTTCTAAGCTTCTCCGGGGCCAAGGGTGAAGTCAGTTATCTTTTTCCTCTATATAGTGCCGTTGATTGGGTTTTATCTAGAAATAATGCTGGTAATTCTGATTGGTGATGGGGTGATGCAAGCGGTAATGTGTTTATCTGCCGTAGTGCCCTTCTTTTTTATTTGGCAGTAGTTCTAAATAAGTCAAATCAACAGTACGTATTTTTGATATTAAAAGTCATCAGTGGCCTTTTTTTTTAATGTGTGGAAAATGAATTACCTTTGATAGGAACAACAACCAATTTTGGCCATTATTAGTGAAGTCCCTTTGTCCAGGTGTGAATTTTTTATTTTTTTGCAGACAGTCACCATGACAATAGCCTTATTACATGAGTAAATTTCCATTTTCAATCTTATTTTCTAATGCTTATTAACAGTAATTTATTAGGCGAGGTAGTATTATTAGCTGTTTCTGTTTTGTTTGCTGTTTGGAAAGTCATTTGTTCTGAGCTAATGGAATATTTGCAGCTCTAACAAAGCAGAACATGAAAGGCAGACTTCATTGTGTGCAATTTGCTTTCTGTCTACATGCACCCTTGTTCTACAATATCAAGGAGGGGAGAGGAAGGGGGGAGGGCGGTTGGGGGTCTTTTTATTTATTTATTCTTGATTCTGCAAGCGCTGAAAGAAAATTAATCTGAACCAGAAAAGTCAGCAACCCATCGGATACAGACAATCAAAAAGAAATGCTGGGTCGTATCTATAAAGGTGAAAATGATCAATTCCTAATGGAACATCCATAGTAGGTTTGCTGTATTTAAACACATATGCAGTCTGCGTTGCACATTTCCCAGGTAGAGTTGCATCCGCCGCTGCTCAGTAATGCTTGCTACAATTACAACATGGCCAATGCAATATTGCAAATAATTGGAAATAATAATGGAAAGTGCAGCGCTATAAAATGATAACTAGTCACAAATCAAAAATATAATAATTAAAAGTTCATATAGTAATAAAAAGGTGACAGTGAGGTCCTGGTAGTTCGGATCGGGGATTGTGCTCTTGTGAACAGAAGAAATGCCCACTCACCAGACGCACAGTAATAATGCGCATTTGTCAAATACATCCAGATGTCATCAGATAAGGTTATCAGGGCCAGGCAGGAAATGACTCCTACGGTCCGCACATGGGACCTGGGCATCTTGGGGTAGCCAATAGGCAAGGTGTATATAGTACGAAGGAGGTGGAACTGCAAGAGGCCATGTGCTCGCTGCTGGTAAACACTGAGCGCCTCGTGTGATACAGAGGAGTGAGGAGGTGGCACATTACCGGGGCTCTGCACTCCAGGCACGGTACTAATTTTCCAGACGCCCAGCCCTAAGCCTCCAGAGAGGGAGCCTGTTAACCCCCTGAGATCTGCACCCATCCATCCTCTAAGGGGAGCTCTGGACGCCCCTGGATCACCCCATAAGGCCCTTTGGATCCGCTCATCTTAGGAAGAAGTCATTTCCTGCCTGGCCCTGATGACCTTATCTGATGACATCTGGATGTATTTGACAAATGCGCATTATTACTGTGCATCTGGTGAGTGGGCACTTCTTCCGTTCACGAGAGCACAATCACCGATCCGAACTACCAGGACCTCACTGTCACCTTTTTATTACTATATGAACTTTTAATTATATTTTTGATTTGTGACTATTTATCATTTTATAGCGCTGCACTTTCCATATATTTTGTGTCTTTTTAAGGGTTTATTTTGGTTACCTTAGTGCATAGCTGCTTACATACTACACTTTGAGCGCTCACATATACACCATATTTTTAATTTTGCAAATAAAACACAAGATATATTAATGATACGCAATTCTTTAGTGTAACATTCACCCCAAATTGATCAGGTTCTTCTGTCCTGCTCCAGCAATGACCCATCCACAACTGGCCCAAGACCCACCAACAGACCTTGTGGGTTTCAATGGGCTTTATTAAAATATAAAGCTGAAGGAGGAAAATTTGTTTAAACAGCAACAGCATCAGTATAATACCACAACAAATAATTAAAAAATTTAAAGGAATAACACAGTGGTAACATAGTTCAAAGCCCAATCAGGTTGGGGACCATAGCCTTTGGGTAGAGCTCTCTATAACAAGCAATTAAATAAATGACCTATCTAAGATGAACAAATCCATTACTTCACCTACGCAACATCTCCAAGATACGCCTGTTCTTAACCTCAGAAACTACTAAGCAACTTATTCACTCCCTGGTTATCTCTCGCCTTGACTATTGTAACTCCCTCCTCATTGGCCAACCTCATCGCAGGCTATCCCCTCTTCAGTCTACCATGAATGCTGCTGCCAGACTCAATCACCTTACTAACCGTTCTGTATCGGCCACCCCTCTCTGCCAATCCCTCCACTGGCCTCCACTCAGTGTCCTCCACCCCTCTCTGCCAATCCCTCCACTGGCCTCCACTCAGTGTCCTCCACCCCTCTCTGCCAATCCCTCCACTGGCCTCCACTCAGTGTCCTCCACCTTCTCTCTGCCAATCCCTTCACTGGTCTCCACTCAGTGTCCTCCACCCCTCTCTACCAATTCCTCCACTGGCCTCCACTCAGTGTCCTCCACCCCTCTCTGCCAATCCCTCCACTGGCCTCCACTCAGTGTCCTCCACCTCCTCTCTGCCAATCTCTCCACTGTTCTCCATTCAGTGTCTTCCACCCCTCTCTGCCAAACCCTCCACTGGTCTCCATTCAGTGTCCTCTACCTCTCTCTACCAATCCCTCCATTGGCTTCCCATTGCCCAACGGATAAAATTCAAAACATTAACAATAACATATAAAGCCATTTATAACTCTGCCCCAAATTACATCACCGATCTTGTCTCCGAATATCACCCAAACCGTACTCTCCACTCCTCGCATGACCTCCTGCTCTCTGGCTCCCTTGTCTCCACCTCCCATACTTGTCTCTAGGACTTCTCCAGAGCTTCCCCCATCCTCTGGAACTCTCTACCCCCATTTTTCAGACTATTGCCTACTCTGCTCACTTTTAGGCGATCTCTGAAAACCTATCTCTTCAGGGAAGCCCATCCTGCCCTCAGCTAATAATGGAATCTTCTACTCCTCCTACCAGTCCATCCCCTACAGTTACTATCTTTTGTACCACTAGCCCCTCCCTCCTAGATTGTAAGTTCCAAAGAGCAGGGACCTCCTATCCCTCTTGCATTGAACTGTATTGTTGCTGTATTGTCTCCCTCTATATTGTAAAGAGCTGAGCAAACTATTGGCGCTATATAAATCCTGTATTATAATAATAATAATAATAATAATAATAATAATTACTTCCCTACTGGCCAACAGAACAAATCCCAATCAGGCCAGAATTGGGGCCTATAGCCTTTGGGTGGAACACTCAACAACAGGAGGTTAACCAAATGACCTAACTAATGAACAAACTCTATAACTACCCTACTGTCCAATAGAACAAAATCCAATAAGGCCAGTGTTGGGGACCATACTCATTGGGTACAGTGCCCTGTAATAGGTAATTTACCAAATGACCTAACTAAGATGAACAAAATCCGTTACTATTCCACTGGCCACTAGAACAAAAATCAATCAGGCTGGCATTGGGGACCATAGCCTTTGGGTGGAGCACTCTATAACAGGCAAATAACCAAATTACCTAACTAAGGTGAACAAAATTCATTACTACCCTACTGGCCAGTAGAGCAAAACCCAATCAGGCT
The DNA here is from genome assembly GCF_062004578.1 of Staurois parvus. Lineage (NCBI taxonomy): Eukaryota > Metazoa > Chordata > Amphibia > Anura > Ranidae > Staurois > Staurois parvus. The sequence goes on from NW_028317891.1 coordinate 5,152,796, forward strand.
GGAATTGGGGTCTATAGTCTTTGGGTGGAGCACTCAATAACAGGTGATTAACTAAATAAACTAACTAATGAACAAAATCTTTAACTACCCTACTGATCAGTAGAACAAAATCCAACCAGACTGTCATTGGGGCTTATAGACATTAGGTAGAGTGTTCTCTAACAGGCTATTAACTATATGACCTATCTAAGGTGAACAAACTCCATTACTACCCTACTGACCAGTAGAACAAAACCCAGTCAGGCCGGCATTGGGGCCTATAGTCTTTGGGTGGAGTATTCAATAACAGATGATTAACCAAATGACCCAATTAACAAAATCTATAACTACCCTACTGGGCAGGAGAACAAAATCCAATCGGGCTGTCATTGGGGACCTGATTACAGCCACAGGCTCTCTCCAGATTCCAACTTGCAGGTCCCCAGCACAGGCTCTCTTCTGCCAATTACGGTTCTTCTCTAAGAAATGCTTCCTGCTGCTGATCTCTCTGTCCAATCCCATAGTGGAACTGAAGGGAACTGCTGTGGAAAGTTGCGAAAAGCCCACACAGTAGCCACCACCTTCAAGGGATGATGTCCAGGGTTTCATTAGAAAATGAAAAGTCATTTAGATAGGGACTGCTTTTATCTGCTCTTTATTTATCTCTAAAATATAACATTGAAAATGTTTTGTGTGAAGAAATGATGTAAAGGTAGAATGCTTTCAAAAATATATATTTTAATAGTTTTTTTTAAAATCAATTTACAAAATGCAAAGTGAGCAAATAGAAAAAAAATCTGAATCAAATCAATGCTGCCTGGCAGTACTAGGGTCATTGGTTCGAATCCCAGCCACGGCACCACCTGCCTGGAGTTTGCATGTTCTCCCTGTGCCTGCGTGGGTTTCCTCCGGGTGCTCCGGTGTCCTCCCACACTCCAAAGACATGCTGGTAGGTGAATTGGCTCCTGTCTAAATTGGCCCTAGTATGTGTATGTATGAATGTGAGTTAGGGACCTTAGATTGTACACCCCTTGAGGGTTAGGGACCTTAGATTGTATACCCCTTGAGGGTTAGGGACCTTAGATTGTACGCCCCTTGAGGGTTAGGGACCTTAGATTGTACACGCCTTGAGGGTTAGGGACCTTAGATTGTACACCCCTTGAGGGTTAGGGATCTTAGATTGTACACCCCTTGAGGGTTAGGGACCTTAGATTGTACGCCCCTTGAGGGTTAGGGACCTTAGATTGTACGCCCCTTGAGGGTTAGGGACCTTAGATTGTACACCCCTTGAGGGTTAGGGACCTTAGATTGTATGCCCCTTGAGGGTTAGGGACTGATGTGAATGTACAATATATATGTAAATGGCTGCGTAAATTGACGGCGCTATATAAGTACCTGAAATGAATAAAATAAATAAACAAATATTTGGTGTGACTACCCTTTGGCTTCAAACCAGCATGAATTATTACACATCCACACTTTGTACACTTGCACAAAGTCGAGCAACATTGAGTACCATAAACACAGTGGTCAGCCATCATGCTTACTTCCCTTCCACATTGGAAGATGTCCAGCAGTGCCATCAGCACAGAGCTCATGAAACCAGTAGGACACAGGTACACCCATGCACTGCCTGGTAAAGTCTGGCCAGAAGTGATCTTCGTGGAATAACTGAAGCCAAAAAGCTATACCTCTGATGTGGAAACAAGGCAAAGTGACTCAACTATGCATGAAAGCATAGGAACTGGGGTACAGAAAAATAGCAGCAGGTGCTTTGGACTGATGAGTCAAAATTGGAAATATGTGGCTGCATCAGGAGGCAGTTTGTTCGCAAAGAGCTGGAGAGCGGTACAATAATGAGTGTCTGCAAGCAACTGTGAAGCATGGTGGAGGCTCCTTGCAAGTTTGGGACTGAATTTCTGCAAATTGAGTTTTGGGATTTGGTCAGGATCAATGGTGTCCTCAATTCTGAGAAATACAGGCAGATACTTTTCCATCATGCTATATCATCAGGGAGGCGTGTGACCTATAGATGCAGTATTGTAAGTGTTGTCACCCTAGGATAGAAAGTGTGTTACTGGCATGATTACAGTTGAAAATACATGAGCAAAGCTTGAAAAAAAAAAAAACAGCTGCCAACAGGGGCGGACTGACAACTCATGGTGCCCCCCGGGCAATAGGGGATCATGGGGCCCCTGTGTCCTCGCCCACACTCAAACCACACCCAAAAAAGCCTATGAAAGGTACCAGGGGCATCTCATGGGGCCCCCTACTGACTCAGGGTCCTCGGGCAGTGCCTAGTGCCTAAATGGTCAGTCCACCCCTGCCGGCGCAGCTGCCAATTGGCCAGGAGCCAGGGTCAGTAGCTGTCGCTTTTTTTTTCCCTTTTCTCGGGATCGTGATTGACATTGATCTACTTCAGTGGACATTTTTTTTATTTTTGTTTTTAATAAAGGACTTGCCAAAAACTTTGTTCTGCCATTTTTTACACTACTTATTTTTTTTTGTGAATGAGTAGGGATACCATGTACCCCTACTCATTCACACGGGGGGGGGGGGTAGGGGGCTGGGATCTGGGGACCCCCAAAAAAGCCTATGAAAGGTACCAGGGGCATCTCATGGGGCCCCCTACTGACCCTGGGCCCGATTTCCCAAATGGTCAGTCCGCCCCTGGCTGCCAACATCTAAGGACTGGTAAGCTTCAAAATATTACACTTTTGTTATTGAGTTTAGAGACGTTTACTTAAAATGCGTGCATTTATTTATTTTTATGTATCTGCCTAAACGGTTGCTGGCATAAGTCCGAGCTGCCATAGGCCGACATGCTGTACACATAAAATGCTTTGAAAAATGTAAAAATGATTAAAACAGCCAGAAACCAGAGAGAAATAATCTGTTAGATTTACTTTATTGGTCTATAAAGAATACTTTTATTGTTGTTATTTCACAGTAAATTAATTTGAAGATGCGGTTATTAGACTATGGCCGAATAAGCACCCCCCCCCCCCTTCGAGCATACGGCGTTACGGGGAGCGGCACAAGTGTTTGTGTCAAGTGCGGTTCCCCTCCAAGACGTACTACAGCCGCTCACTACTTAATGCGCTGTTAAGGACCTTTTCAATTACCGGACCTTTTAACTGACCTGTTAACTGCTTGTTAGCGAGCGGAAAGAACGCACTTTGGGCGCTTTTATGCCCGGTTTCACCTAATGTGGCATGCTAAATTCACCGTGCTGTTAATGAGGGTTATTAAAGTGTAATATTCTCAGATTACACACTCCATTTGCCTCCAGTAGTGATCAGAATTCATGATCAATGGTTCGCCATCACTGACTGCTCCATTTAAGGGTCTTGGGGGTTAGGCTGCCAATTTAAAGTAGTGGTATTTAATCTCCTCCATCCTGGAAGTCAGCAGATCGCCACTGTGATTCCCCCTCTAATTGTTCACAGCAACAACGCTTAAAAGCCGTCACAGTTGTAATCTTCAGGTTTGTAAGGAGAGCAGCCGGCATTGCAGAGAGAATTGTAGAATCAAACAGAGTTCTTCTACCGGCTATTGTGGGGAACCGGATTACACAGGTGGGTGACCTGGGACTCCGAGCTGATGGAGGACCACAAATACCAGAGGGGAGAGGATAGTGGAGGGGGGAGGGAAGGAAAAAAGGAAAGAGGGAGAAAAGGAAGAAATAAAGAACAGAATGAAGAAAAGGGAAAAAGGAGGGAGGAAGGAAGGAAGGGGAAAGAAATAAAAAAGGAAGGAAGGGAGGAAGAGAATAAAGGAATGAAGGAAGGAAGGAAGGAAGGAAGGGAAAAGAAATTAAAGGGAGAGAAGGAAGTAAGGAAGGACAGAATGAAGGAAAGGGAAAGAAATGTGGAAGGAAGGAAGGAAGGAAGGAAGGAAGGAAGGAAGGAAGGAAGGAAGGAAGGAAGGAAGGAAGGAAAGGGAAAGAAATAAAAATTAAGGAAGGAAGGGAAGAGAATGAAGTAGGGGCAGAATGAAGAAAAAGGAATGAAAGAAAGAAGAAAGGAAGGAAAGAATGAAGAAAAGGGAAAAAGGAGGGAAGGAAGGATGGGAAAAGAAATGAAGGGATTGAAGGAAGGACAGAATGAAGAGAAGGAAGGAAGGAAGGAGAAAGAAAAAATGAAGGAAGGAAGGGAAGAAGTAAGGAAGGACAGAATGAAGGAAAGAGAAAGAAATGCATAAGGAAGGAAGAAAGGAAGGAAGGAAAGGGAAAGAAATAACAATTAAGGAAGGAAGGGAAGAGAATGAAGTAGGGGCAGAATGAATAAAAAGGAAGGAAGGAAGGAAGGAAGGAAAGGGAAGAAGGATGGGAAAAGAAATGAAGAGATTGAAGGAAGGACAGAATGAAGAGATTGAAGGAAGGACAGAATGAAGAGAAGGAAGGAAGGAAGGAAAGAAAGAAAAGAAAAGAAAGAATGAAGAAAAGGGAAGGGAAGAAGAGGGAAGAAAGAAAGGTAAAAGAAATGAAAGGAAGAGAATGAAGGAAGGACAGAATGAAGAAAAGAGATAAAGGAGGGAAGAAAGGTTGAGAAAAGAAATGGAAGGAAGAAAGGAAGGAAGGAAGGAAGGACAAAGAAATAAAAAATGAAGGAAGGAAGGGAAGAAGAGAAGGAAGGAAAGGGAAAGAAATAAAAAAGGAAGGAAGGAAGGAAGAGAAGGAAGGAAGGAAGGACGGAAGGAAGGAAGGAAGGAAGGAAGGAAGGAAGGGAAAATAAATTAAAGGAAGAGAAGGAAGTAAGGAAGGACAGAATGAAGGAAAGGGAAATAAATGAAGAAGGAAGGAAAGATGGAAGGAAGGAAGGAAGGAAGGAAGGAAGGAAGGAAGGAAGGAAGGAAGGAAGGAAGGAAGGGGAAAGAAATACAAATTAAGGAAGGAAGGGAAGAGAATGAAGTAGGGGCAGAATGAAGAAAAAGGAAGGAAAGAAAGAAGGAAGGAAGTAAAGAATGGAAAGAATGAAGAAAAGGGAAAAAGGAGGGAAGGAAGGATGGGAAAAGAAATTAAGGGATTGATGGAAGGACAGAATGAAGAGAAGGAAAGAAGATAAGGAAGGAAGGAAGGAAGGAAGGAAGGAAGGAAGGAAGGAAGGAAGGAAGGAAAAAGAAATAAAAAATGAAAGAAAGAAGGGAAGAAGAGAATTAAGTTAGGAAGGAAGGAAGGAAGTAAGGAAGGACAGAAGGAAGGAAAGGGAAAGAAATAAAAATTAAGGAAGGAAGGGAAGAGAATGAAGTAGGGGCAGAATGAAGAAAAAGGAATGAAAGAAAGAAGAAAGGAAGGAAAGAAAGAATGGAAAGAATGAAGAAAAGGGAAAAAGGATGGAAGGAAGGATGGGAAAAGAAATTAAAAGATTGAAGGAGGGACAGAATGAAGAGAAGGAAGGAAGGAAGGAAGGAAAGAAGGAAGGAAGGAAAGAAAAGAAAAGAAAGAATGAAGAAAAGGGAAAAAAGAGGGAAGAGAGAAAGGTAAAAGAAATGAAAGGAAGAGAATGAAGGAAGGACAGAATGAAGAAAAGGGAGGAAGGAAGGATGGAAAAAAAGAAAGGAAAAAATGAAGAAAAGAGATAAAGGAGGGAAGGAAGGTTGAGAAAAGAAATGGAAGCAAGGAAGGAAAGGACAGAATGAAGAAAAGTGAAAAAAAGGAAGGAAGAAAGGTAAAAAAATGAAAGGAAGATAATGAAGGAAGGACAGAATAAACAAAAGGGAAAGAAATAAGGAAGGAAGGGGAAAGAGATAATTTTGTCCCGTCCATTTTTGGGGGTTTGCATGGAATGTGTCAGATTTGGGTTTTTGTTTCTCCACTATTTTGTGTCACCCCAATACAAAAGAAATAAACATGAGAATGTCGAACATTTGTAATTGCAACAAGTTCCTGGGGGAAGTGGTGCATTGTCTGACAGAAATTCGGGGGGGGGGGGGCAATATATTTTGTCATGACTGTACACATACTAGGGTCAATTTAGATAGGATCCAATTAACCAACCAGCATAACTTTGGAGTATGGAAGGAAATCGGAGTACCCAGAAGAAACCCACGAAAGTGTAGGGGGAGCATGCAAACTCCATGCAGATAGTATTATAAATGGTAAATCCATGTGAGCACACTCAGAGATAAAGCAGCTGTGCACAAAGGTAACCAAAGTAAAACCTCAATGCAATTGCGCCCATAAATATATATCCTGTAGTCATCAAGGTGGGTAAGATGTTGGGGTGACTTCCCTCTGAAGGGTAGGGTGGTAGATCAACTGGATGTTGGACTTTAATGATGATCCAAATCAGCCAGAGTTCTCCTTAAGGGATAGGTGGATGCTGCTCCCTGGATGTGCAGGAGGATCCCTCTCTGGGTACTGGGATGGATCTTTACCACTTGCAGGGCGTCTAAAATTTAACGCTCCACTCGGGAGTTCAAAAACAGGAACATACCCATAGTGTAGTAAATTAAAATAACCATTTATTCACGGGTAAATGATGAAACGATGCATCAGAATCAGGGGCGGACTGACCACTTGGAAACTCGGCACTGCCCGAGGGCCCGGGGTCAGTAGGGAGCCTCATGAGATGCCCCTGGCACCTTTTTCATAGGCTTTTTTGATTTTTGGCAAGGACACAGGGGCCCCATGATCCCCTATTGCCCGGGGGCCCCATGAGTTGTCAGCCCGCCCCTGATCAGAATAAGAACAGCAGTGTAAAGCGATAGGACTAACCGTCCTCAAACAAAGATGGCCACCGGAGCTCCACGTTGCTCCGGCGGTGTGACGTCATGGCGTATTTGGCTCCTCCTAACCAGGGGCAGACTGAAAACTCATGGGGCCCCTGGGCAATAGGGGATCATGGGGCCCCTGTGTCCTTGCCCAAACTCAAAAAAGCCTATGAAAAAAGTACCAGGGGCATCTCATGGGGCCCCCTACTGACCCCGGGCCCTTGGGCAGTGCCCGAGTTTCCAAATGGTCAGTCCACCCCTGGGCATGACACTTCCCAGCCGAAGGTTTGGTTCAATGGGAGTAAACTGGCCATTTACTTTGCTTGCTGCTCTGTACCACTGCAAACTCCAACCCAGGGCCTGATTGACAGCTCATGGGGCCCCCTGGCAATAGGGGATAATGGGGCCCCTGTGTCCTCGCCCAAAATCAAACCACACCCAAAAAAGCCTATGAAAGGTACCAGGGGCATCTCATGAGACCCCCTACTGACCCCGGCACTCGGGCAGCGCCCGAGTGGGTCAGTCCGCCCCTGCTCCAACCTCATTTCTACTGGCCAAAACACGAAAAAATTGCTTTTAGTTCCACTTTCACTGCATGGGAGGTGTTTTGTAGTCCACAGAGAAAACTGAGAACAATGTAACTGGTAACAGTGCAACACAGGCAGGGAACACAGGAAGTTATCAGCTCACAAGAGTTCTGGCAGGATCAACCACTTTTTTTTTTTTTTTAAATTGAACATGTTTCGTGCACCCACACGTCATCAGAGGGGATTGCCAATTCCGCCGTGCCGCGCGCCGTCTGTACATATAGAGCAGTGGTTCTCAACCTTCCTAATGCAGCCACCCTTTAATACAGTTCCTTATGTTGTGGTGACCCCCAACCATAAAATTATTTACCAAGTAATTATAATTCATAAAGTGTTGTTTTACCTCCAATACTGCTGCTTTCAACACAGTAGCTGCTTTCAACACAGTAGCTGCTTTCTACACAGTAGTTGCTTTCTACACAGTAGCTGCTTTCAACACAGTAGTTGCTTTCTACACAGTAGCTGCTTTCAACACAGTAGTTGCTTTCAACACAGTAGCTGCTTTCTACACAGTAGCTGCTTTCTACACAGTAGCTGCTCATTACACATCGGAAATATGTGTTTTCCCCGATGGTCTTAGGCGACCCCTGTGAAAGGGTCATTCGACCCCCAAAGGGGTCACGACCCACAGGTTGAGAACCACTGATATAGACGATAGATAGTATTATGGTTGAGAGCAGGGGTGGACTGACCATTTGGAAACTCGGGCACTGCCCAAGGGCCCGGGATCAGTAGGGGGCCCCATGAGATGCCCCTGGTACCTTTTTCATAGGCTTTTTCGAGTTTGGACAAGGACACAGGGGCCCCATGATCCCCTATTCCCGGGGGTCCCCATGAGTTGTCAGTCTGCCCCTGGTTGGGATTTGAACTAAGGATGCTACAAGACAGAAGTGCTAAAAAAAAGGTCAATTCCGCCGTTCCGTGCGCCGTCTGTATATATAGATGATAGATAGTATTATGGTTGGGATCAGGGGCAGACTGACCATTTGGAAACTTGGGCACTGCCCAAGGACCCGGGGTCAGTAGGGGGCCCCATGAGATGCCCCTAATACCTTTTTCATAGGCTTTTTCCAGTTTGGGCAAGGACACAGGGGCCCCATGATCCCCTATTGCCCGGGGGCCCCATGAGTTGTCAGTCCGCCCCTAGTTGGGATTTGAACTAAGGATGATGCAAGACAGAAGTGCTAAAAAAAAGGTAAATTCTGCCGTTCCGCGCGCTGTCTGTATATATAGATGATAGATAGTATTATGGTTGGGATCAGGGGCGGACTGACCATTTGGAAACTTGGGCACTGCCCAAGGACTCGGGGTCAGTAGGGGGCCCCATGAGATGCCCCTGGTACCTTTTTCATAGGATTTTTCGAGTTTGGGCAAGGACACAGGGGCCCCATGATCCCCTTAGATGTTGGCAGCCAGGGGCGGACTGACCATTTGGGAAATCAGGCACTGCCCAAGGGCCCAGGGTCAGTAGGGGGCCCCATGAGATGCCCATGGTACCTTTCATAGGTTTTTTTGGGTGTGGTTTGAGTGTGGGTGAGGACACAGGGGCCCCATGATCCCCTATTGCCCGGGGGCCCCATGAATTGTCAGTCCGCCCCTGCTTGGGATTTGAACTAAGGATGCTGCAAGACAGAAGTGCTAAAAAAAAGGTCCAGTTAATGTGGAGTTCCACTTTAATACCCTTTCCCTCCTTGCAATGATTGATTGGTCGATGATTTGGTATTTTGCACCCTGGCATTTAGGAGGCTGAACACCCTGAACGCCCTGGCAGGATAACCTTCACTTTCTGTCTATAATACACATATATTTGACTCTTTATAAATCGTCTAATAGATCCAATTATCCGCAAATCACCGCGCAGAAGGATAAGTGAAGTATACAAAATTCTCCTCCGCTCTTTTTTTTTTTTTAGCTCCACTCAGAAACTTGTCCTCGGAAAGCTGATTATTGCTTTTAGCGGCATTACAGAGTTCTGTAACACTTCGGAAAAATAAGTGTGTTTTATTTTATAAATATTTTGTAAAAAGCTGCAATTTGGCTTAGCGTTGCCGGTGCTCCCTCCCACCTTGCGGCAGCCGGTGACGAACTCCCGCCGAGCGGAGGCACACTGTGAGCGACAAGTGCAACACTTAAAGTTCAATGGAAAAAAAAATCCCGGCAAATCCTCTAAAACCGCATTCACAAAATATAATTCCTTATCAGTCTCCAGCATTCAGATCTTTTGAACGGCGTCCGCCGATGAAAAGCGTCGCTTAAAGCAGCCTTCTCAGGAACCGCGTGTGACAGGCAATTCATTGGGTATGAATGAAGGCTAGCCTGGTAATTGTATTCATTCAAAGGGAACAGGGAGGGAAAATGGACTTTTAGTAAACAGAGCTGGAACTACGAGGAACTCTTCGCTGAATGGCCAGGAGCTGGATCGTCATTTTACATTTTTTGGACAGTACTGTGACACCAGGGCATTCTGTACCTCCAATGACCGATGACACCGGGGAAATTGGTTTTATTGATACTGGGCAGTTTTTACTTCCAATGACCACTGAAACCGTGGCATTTTTCATTTTCATTGACCACTGACACCGGCCATTTTTAATTTTCATTGATCACTGACACCATGGATTTTTTAATTTTTAATGACCACTGATACTGGGCATTTTTTATTTCCATTGACCACTGACACCGTGGCATTTTTTATTTCCATTGACCACTGACACCGTGGCATTTTTTATTTCCATTGACCACTGACACCGTGACATTTTTTATTTCCAATGACCACTGACACTGTGGCATTTTTATCCTCCAGTGACCACTGACACCGTGGCATTTTTATTCTCCAATGACCACTGTCAATGGGCATGTTTTAATAACATTGACCACTGACACCGTGGCATTTTTCATTTCCAATGATCACTGACACCGGCCATTTTTTATTTTCATTGATCACTGATACCATGGATTTTTTTTATTTCCATTGACCACTGAAACTGTGGCATTTTTATACTCCAATGACCACTGTCAATGGGCATGTTTTAATAACATTGACCACTGACATCGTGGCATTTTTTATTTCCAATGACCACTGACACTGTTGCATTTTTTATTTCCAATGACCACTGACACCGTGGCATTTTTTATTTCCAATGATCACTGACACCGGCCATTTTTTATTTTCATTGATCACTGATACCATGGATTTTTTTTATTTCCATTGACCACTGACACTGTGGCATTTTTATACTCCAATAACCACTGACACCGTGGCATTTTTTATTTCCAATGACCACTGACACTGTTGCATTTTTTATTTCCAATGACCACTGACACCGTGGCATTTTTTATTTCCAATGACCACTGACATCGTGGCATTTTTTATTTCCAATGACCATTGACACCATGGCATTTTTTATTTCCAATGACCACCGATCTCGTCTCCAAATATCAACCAAACCGTACTCTCCGCTCCTCGCATGACCTCCTGCTCTTTAGCTCCCTTGTCTCCAACTCCCATGCTCATCTCCAGGATTTCTCCAGGGCTTCCCCCATCCTCTGGAACTCTCTACCTCAATTTATCAGACTATCGCCTACTCTGCTCACTTTTAGGCGATCTCTGAAAACCTATCTCTTCAGGGAAGGCTATCCTGCCCTCAGCTACTAATGGAATCTTCTACTCTTCCAACCAGTCCATCCCCCACAGTTATTACCTTTTGTACCACTAGCCCCTCCCTCCCAGATTGTAAGCTCCCAGGATCAGGGCCCTCCTATCCCTCTTGTATTGAACTGTATTGTTGCTGTATTGTCTTCCGTTATATTGTAAAGCGCTGAGCAAACTGTTGGCGCCATATAAATCCTGTATAATAATAATAATAATAACAATGGGCATGTTTGAATCTCATTGACCACTGACACCGGGTGGTTTTTAACGTCCAATGACCACTGACACCAGGGGGTTTATTTACTAAAGCTGGAGAGTCCAAAATCAGACTCCCTTCTGCATAGAAACCAATCAGCTTCTAACCTCAGCTTGTTCAATGAAGCTTTGGCAATGAAACCTGGAAGCTGATTGGCTTCTATGCAGAAGGGAGTCTGATTTTGGACTCTCCAGCTTTAGTAAATAAACCCCCAGGAATGTTTTACTTCCACTGACACCAGATATTTTTTGCCTCCAATGGCCACAGACACCAGTATATTTTTTTTCACCTCCAATGAACATGGACATGGAAATGTTTTTTTTTTTCCATTGACTGTTGACACTGGGCATTTTTTCTTCCACTGACACCCAGTATTTTTCGCTTCTAATGACCACTGACACCGGGGGATTTTTTTCAATTCCATCGACACTGAGGCATTTTTTACTTCCCATGACCATTGACACTGGGGAATTTTTTTCCTTCCACTGACACCAGGTATTTTTTACTGCCAAAGACTACTGACACCAGGGGATTTTTTTTCACTTCCATTGACACCAGAGCATTTTTTTTATTTACAATGATCACTGACACCGGAGTATTTTTTTACCTCTAATGACCACTTAAACCGGGGATTTTGTTCTCACTTCTGTTGACACTGAGGCATTTTTTTAATTACAATGACCATTGACACCAGGGGAATTTTTTCACTTCCATTGACAACAGAGCATTTTTTATTTACAATAGCCACTAGCACCAGGCCAGGGGCGGACTGACAACTCATGGGGCCCCTGGGCAATAGGGGATCATGGGGCCCCTGTGTCCTTGCCCACACTCAAAAAAGCCTATGAAAAAAGTACCAGGGGCATCTCATGGGGTCCCCTACTGACCCCGGGCCCTCGGGCAGTGCCCGAGTTTCCAAATGGTCAGTCCGTCCCTGGGCATGACACTTCCCAGCCGAAGGTTTGGTTCAATGGGAGTAAACTGACCATTTACTTTGCTTGCTGCTCTCTACCACTGCAAACTCCAACCCAGGGCCGGATTGACAACTCATGGGCCCCCCGGGCAATAGGGGATAATGGGGCCCCTGTGTCCTCACCCAAAATCAAACCACACCCAAAAAAGCCTATGAAAGGTACCAGGGGCATCTCATGGGGCCCCCTACTGACCCCGGGCCCTCGGGCAGTGCCCGAGTGCCCAAATGGTCAGTCCGTCCCTGGGCATGACACTTCCCAGCCGAAGGTTTGGTTCAATGGGAGTAAACTGACCATTTACTTTGCTTGCTGCTCTCTACCACTGCAAACTCCAACCCAGGGCCGGATTGACAACTCATGGGCCCCCCGGGCAATAGGGGATAATGGGGCCCCTGTGTCCTCACCCAAAATCAAACCACACCCAAAAAAGCCTATGAAAGGTACCAGGGGCATCTCATGGGGTCCCCTACTGACCTCGGGCCCTCGGGCAGTGCCTGAGTTTTCAAATGGTCAGTCCGTCCCTGGGCATGACACTTCCAAGCCAAAGGTTTGGTTCAATGGGAGTAAACTGGCCATTTACTTTGCTTGCTGCTCTGTACCACTGCAAACTCCAACCCAGGGCCGGATTGACAACTCATGGGCCCCCCGGGCAATAGGGGATAATGGGGCCCCTGTGTCCTCACCCAAAATCAAACCACACCCAAAAAAGCCTATGAAAGGTACCAGAGGCATCTCATGGGGCCCCCTACTGACCCCGGGCCCTCGGGCAGTGCCCGAGTGCCCAAATGGCCAGTCCGCCCCTGCTCCAACCTCATTTCTACTGGCCAAAAGATGGAAAAATTGCCTGTAGTTCCACTTGAACTGCTTTTTTTTGTCTTGCTGAGCCTAGCGGAAATTAAAGCATCCACGATGTTCGGTAAAAGTTAACAAATAAATATTCCCGGGTACACTAATCCATCCTGCCTACTTAGCAATTATCCCTTCCATCACCCATCAAACGCTCTTTGTCTAAATAAACAGGGCTTTGTTTCTCTCATTGTTACAGTCGTGTCAAAAATTCACTTACGAGATTGACGCCGCGGCACAAAAGACTCTTTATTGGAACAGGCAGAAATCTCAGAATCTCCTTCCTTTTTTTTTTTTTTTTCACGGCAACAACCAGAGGAACAATGTGCGGTGAAGACGACGAAACCAAATCCCTATCTTTGAAATGCTACATTATATATGTCACTTAAAAGAATGACAAGTAAAAAAAAAAAAGAGAAAAAAAAGAGAGAAAAAAAAAAAAAAAGACAAGTTAATTTCCTCCCTTTTTAAGTCACGCGTCAAACTTTCGCCGTCTCCATGGCGACTGAATGCTAGGGAGCGCTGTCGGGATTTCAGGCTATTGTTGAAGTTACATCTATGCTGTGTTGCGCAAAAAAAAAAAAACCTAATTATTGATCCCGCGGTTGGCGTTCTGTTATTATGTTTGGCTAATGATGGACTTACTTTCCGCAGATAAAGCGGGGGGATGATAATTAACAGCTGAAAGTTTGTTACAAAATGTATTTTATTCTGCCAGAAAGCCGATCGATAATGGTGGGTGAACTCCCGCTAATCACAAGGAAATAATAAGTAAGGACAATAAGCAATACGGTTTTTTTTTGCGGGTTACAGGCGGTCTGCAGTTCATTTATTTGCTTTTAAGAGACTACTTTTGCAGCCTATCTTAGGAAACGTGCTAATGGCATTATTAAATAATTATTTATGTTTTCATTACATTCAGTATGTTATATTAGACCTAATGATGCAATCACTGGGTCTCTGTGCTTCTCTATGCAATGGAGGCTGATCATAGCTGGTGGGAGGGGCTGGAAAGATATTGTGCAAAGATTCCTGAAAACATCACAGCACCCCCAGCTGAGTACTACTCTGTAGAGCCCGCAGTCCTACTGCAAACAGTGGGCTGCATGTTGCTCATATCAAAATGCCTTGATGGGTGGGTGTCAGTCTGGTGGGGTGGGCGTTCCTAGCGGGCTTTCTTCGCGCACCTAGATAACACCCACATGTGATGCTGAGCCTCCATGATTGAAAGAACTGAAATCCAATGAATAAAAGGCATGGGCCAGGGACAGTCAGGTTGGGGAGAAAACGGCTAGATGATGAGGGACATTATCTAGCCGGAGATGGTGTGATAGGGGACTTCTGATATAAAAGGGGACTTCTGCTGTGATAGGGAGCCTCTGATATAATAGGGCACTTCTGATGTATTGGGGGAAACCCCTGATGTGATGGGGGAACTCTGATGTAAAGAGGGACTTCTGACATGAACTCTAATGTGATGGGACTTCTGATGTGATGGGGCGACCTCTGATGAGATGGAGGGACCTCTGATGTGATGGAGGGACCTTTGATGTAAAAGGGGACCTCTGGCATGAAAGGTGGATATGATCTGGGGACTTTTGATGTAAAGAGAGAACCCTAATGTGATGAGGGGGACCTTGAATGTGAAGGGTGGCCTCTGATGTAAAGGGGGACCTTTAATATGAAGGGAGGACCTCTGACGTGATGGGGTGACCTCTGATGTGATGGGGGACCTTGGATGTGATGGGAACCTTTGATGTAAAGGGGGATTCTGATGTGATAGGGAGACGTCTGATGTGATGGGGACCTCGGATGTGATGGGGACCTCGGATGTGATGGGGGACTCTGATGTGATGGGGACCTTGGATGTGATGGGGGACTCTGATGTGATAGGGGGAGCTCTGATGTGACGGGGACCTCTGATGTGATGGGGTAACTTTGATGTGATGGGAAGACCTCTGTTGTCATGGGAGGACCTCTTATGTAATGGGAGACCAGTGATGTGATGGGGTGACCTTTTATGTGATGGGAGGACCTCTGATGTGATGGGGTGACCTTTGATGTGCTGAGAGGAACTCTGATGTGATAGGAGGAACTCTGATGTGATGGGGGACCTCTGATGTGATGGGGACCTCGGATGTGAAGGGGTGACCTCTAATGTGATGGGGGACCTCTGATGAAATGGGGGACATCTGATGTGATGGGGTGACCTCTGATGTGATGGGGGACCTTGGATGTGATGAGAACCTCTGATGTAAAGGGGGACTCTGATGTGATAGGGGGACCTCTGACGTGATGGGAACCGCGGATGTGATGGGGTGACCTCTGATGTGATGAAAGGAACTCTGATGTGATAGGGGGAGCTCTGATGATGGAGGACCTCGGATGTGATGGGGACCTCTGATGTGATGTGAGACCTCAGATGTGATGGGAGGACCTCTGGTGTCATGGGAGGACCTCTTATGTAATGGGAGACCTCTGATGTGATGGAGTGACCTTTGATGTGATGGGAGGACCTCTGACATGATGGAGTGACGTCTGATGTGCTGGGTGGGCCTGTGATGTGGTGGGAGGACCTCTGATGTGATGGGGACCTCTAATGAGATGGGGCATCTCTGATGTGATGAGAGGAAATTTGATGTGACGGGAGGACCTCTGGTGTGACGGGAGAACCTCTGATGTGATGGGAGGACCTCTGATGTGATGGAAGGACCTCTGATGTGATGGGGGGACCTCTGATGTGATGGGAGGACCTCTGATGTGACGGGAGAACCTCTGATGTGATGGGGGGACCTCTGATGTGATGGGGGGACCTCTGATGTGACGGGAGGACCTCTGGTGTGATGGGAGAACCTCTAATGTGACGGGAGGACCTTTGATGTGATGGAAGGACCTCTGATGTGATGGGGGGACCTCTGATGTGACAGGAGGAACTCGGATGTGATGGGGGGACCTCTGATGTGACGGGAGGACCTATGGTGTGATGGGAGAACCTCTGATGTGACGGGAGGACCTCTGCTGTGATGGGAGGACCTCTGATGAGATGGGGGACCTCTGATGTGACGGGAGGACCTCTGATGTGATGAGACTAGGGGTGCCTTGAGATCTTTGTGGAAGTAGTGCACTGTCCCAAAGGAGGCCACACCAGCAATAAACATTTGGTTATAACCCTTCCACATTCTATCCAATGGTGTTTTGGGTTAGCGTAGGATTTGAATGAATTGAACGGTTTTGGATTGAATCTTCTGAACCATCAACAGTTCCATTCACTAAGCTAGACTGATCAACGTCAACCATGTTCTCCAACAATGGCAGCTGACTATAACAGTTCTATGCCTTCAGCAAAAACACCAGTATTGTAACTTAGGGAAATGGAGCCTCGGACGTGCTACTAAAGCAGATCCTTATGTCCTAATTCCCACGTAGGCGGCATGAACTTCATCCAAATACTACGTATATGGGTGGCTTTATTTTTATTTAAAAGAAAAAAACAGTAAAGTGACATTCAAAATGCTAAGGGAAATGCCTTGAACTCTTTATGACCGTTGATATGCATTGTAACCTATAATGTACCAACCGATCTACTGTGCCCATCACCCACCAAATATAAAAAAAAAATGAATAATTGTGGTTGGAAGATCATGGCCACAGCTTTACTGGCTTTAGACATTTAAACAGTAACCATAAACGAACAATAACAAAGCCATGGGTGATCGGTGGGCACCCAATGTACCATAACGTAAAAAAAGCCTGTCTTCATTATCAGTTCAGAACAGATATCTGATGAACTAGCGCCCACGAATGGCATCAGTCACAGTCTCATATTTGCTACTAAAACCGAAACGCACCTCCAAATTTACATGTAGACAGTTGCCCTCCATCCAAATGCTTCTTACATGGGTGCCCTTCATTTTATGAAAAAACAGCAAAGTGATAAAGTGCTAAAGAAATTAAACCCTTTGGGTTGCATTCTTTATGACTGTGGATGGGCGTATTAACCAGGGGCGGACTGACCATTTGGAAACTCGGGCACTGCCCGAGGGCCCGGGGTTAGTAGGGGGCCCCATGAGATGCCCCTGGTACCTTTTTCATAGGCTTTTTTGAGTTTGGGAAAGGACACAGGGGCCCCATGATCCCCTATTGCCCGGGGGCCCCATAAGTTTTCAGTCCGCCCCTGGTATTAACCAATAATGTACTGTAGTGCCAGTCCTCAGTGCTGACATAAGACGAGTGGTTGCATGGACTTGGCTGTTAGTTTGTACCGCCTCTGCTGATGTTCCTGTCCAAGCGGGCAGAGGGACAGGTACAGCGTGAAGAGGAGCTCTACAGAGCTTTGTGTAGCCTAATTAAGCTTGCCCACCACACAGAGGAAGAGACTGTAGATGGCTAGAACTGCTGTGAATGTTGGGAGGAACTGCAGATTGTGGGAGATGTAGTTCTATCATACTAAGTCTGCTATGTATATTGGGGTATTAATTGTAATATAATAATAATAATTATTATTATTATTATTTTTATTAGTATTATTATTATTATTTTATTTATTTATTTTAGGTACTTGTATAGCGCTGTCAATTTACGCAGCACTTTACATATATATTGTAGGCTCACATCAGTCCCTAACCCTCAAGGGGCGTACAGTTATTATTATTCTCATCATCATCATCATCATTAGTAGCAGTAGTAGTAATAATAATAATAATAATAATAATAAATTAATACGGATCTGTAATAATTTTTTTCTTTTATTTCTGCCATTCACAAAGACTTCTCTTGCTATAATTATTAGTAAAAAGATGTATAATAATAATATTAATAATAATCATTATCATAATGTTTAGTAGAAACAAGATTATTACTACTACTACTGCTACTACTAGTAATAATAATAATAATAATAATAATAATTATTATTATTAATATTATTATCACTGTTTTTATTAGTAGTAGTAAGAAGAAGACAATAATATTAATTAAAATATTAGTAATATTAATATTAAATAATGCTGTATTAATGAAGAGTTGTATTCATTTATATCTTTTATAAGCTTTTCAGCTTTAACCTTTTTCCCTTTTACATAGACTTCTCTTGCTATTGTTATTAGCAAAAAGATGAACAATAATAATAATAATAATAATAATCATCACTATTTGTATTAGTATTAGTAAGAAGAAGACAATAATATTAATTAAAATATTAGTAATATTAATATTAAATAATGCTGTATTAATGAAGAGTTGTATTAATTTGTATCTTTTATAAGCTTTCAGCTTTAACCTTTTTCACTTTTTCAAAGACTTCTCTTGCTATTGTTATTAGTAAAAAGATGAACAATAATAATAATAATAATAATAATAATAATAATCATCACTATTTGTATTAGTAGTAGTAAGAAGAAGACAATAATATTAATTATAATATTAGTATTATTAATATTAAATAATGCTGTAATAATGCAGAGTTGTATTAATTTGTATCTTTTATAAGCTTTTCAGCTTTAACCTTTTTCCCATTTACAAAGACTTCTCTTGCTATTGTTATTAGTAAAAATAATAATAATAATAATAATTATTATTATTAGTAGTAGTAGTAGTATTAACATTATTATTATTATGAAGATGAAATAATAATAATAATTTAGTAAGAAGATAAATAATTCTACTACTACTACCACTACTACTACTATTATTATTATTATATTATACAGGATTTATATAGTGCCAACCAGGGGCAGACTGACAACTCATGGGGCCCCCGGGCAATAGGGGATCGTGGGGGCCCTGTGTCTTTGCTCACACTTAAAGCACACCCAAAAAAGCCTATAAAAAGGTAACAGGCATTTCATGGGGCCCCCTACTGATCCCGACCCTGGGGCAGTGCCCGAGTGCTCGAATGGTCAATCCGCCACTGGCGCCAACAGTTTGCGCAGCGCTTTTCAATATAAGGGAGACCGTACAATTACAATACATTTCAGTACTACTACTACTACTACTTTTTTTTTTTTTTTTAAGTCCGCAAACGTGCAGCTAAACGAAAAACCCGTAAGTGTTCACAAAAAATGTGCAAGTGCAAAACACCACACGAAAAAGTGCACTTAGGGGTGTGCTTTTTCCTTCCCCTGAAGGGGATGGACCACTACCCTGATCCCCCGGGGCACGAAGCTCCTGACAGGGACAAGGTTCCCGTTTGGTCCTCCTGGCCAAAAGGCCTGGTGGACCACCGTTCCTTGTGTCCAGCCGAAGCCAGACACCCAGTACTTGGTCAGGGGGCTCTCCCGAAGAAAAAACCCCCTAGGGACAGGGGAGGAAGGAACCAAAAGGCCACACATCCTCCCCCTAGACTTTAGGGCAGGCCCGAGGACCCACACCCTCCATCCTGTGAGAAAAACACACACATAAGTAAAGAAAAAGTGACAAAACGTGGGAGGTGCAATAAATTAAATAAATAGAAAATAAAAAAGTGGTCGTGCCAAATAGTGCACAGACCAGGCCCTGAGGCCTGTAGCAAAAATTGCCCTGGTCCTAGCCAAAAGGCCTGGTCCTAAGGGCGCTGTGCAGGAAAAGTGGAAACGCAGTGACCATGTGCCATCTTCACACTGTGGGGTCCCACACCCAGGTGTTACTAGTGGCACCCCTGAGGCGATTACTCAGGGGGCACTGGT
Source organism: Staurois parvus (assembly GCF_062004578.1). NCBI lineage: Eukaryota > Metazoa > Chordata > Amphibia > Anura > Ranidae > Staurois > Staurois parvus. The sequence continues at coordinate 5,172,463 of NW_028317891.1, forward strand.
TTGCGGACTTTCTGCCTTCCCGACCCCTGGCCAGACAAGGTAGATCCGTCCAAATCAGGAGGAACTGGGTCCTTCCGGTCTCCTCGGGAGAATTACTCACGGGCCCCAGCTTCTACTCGTGGGCACCATGCTTTCTGTCTCCCCGGTACTAGCCGTCCAGACCCCCATCATACCAGCAGGGGTACTATACAACCAGCCATCCCCGCAAAGCTAGAATGACCGTGGAGCACCCCCACTGGACACTGATAAGAACAGATACTACACTTGATCTTAGCCAAAAGGCCGAGAAGTACTACTACCACCACTACTACTATTATTATTATTATATTATACAGGATTTATATCACACCAACAGTTTGCGCAGCACTTTACAATATAAGGGAGACCCTACAATTACAATACATTTCAGTACAGATACTACTACTACTATTTATTATTGTTGTTCTTATTATTCGTATTTGTATCTTTTATATCTGCCCGGGGTTCAGCTTTAACCTTTTCCCCCTTTCACAAAGCCGTCTCTTTTTCATCTTATAAGTTACTAAACTCAAAGACAATCTGTGTAAGCATTCATCCAGACATTACGAGGTGTGCTCTGTATGGTAATGTCGCATTTCTCATCTCTTCGTAAAATAAACCGCCATTAGAAAAAACAAAGATTTTGCCTTCTCTGAGCTGGCGATAATCACAAGGCCGTTTCCCAATCTTCCCGGCAAAGAAAAGGCACCTTTGTAGTAATTCTCCTTTATAAGACTTCTTTAACACAACCGAAACAGGAAAAGGAATATAAAAAAAAAAAAAGGGAAGGCAGTACAATCTGCTGGTGATAGATGTTGAAACGCATAAGTACAGATAATTACATTGGCAAAGAAAGTGAGCGGCCATTTTGTACCTTCCTTTTGAGTGATTACTTTTAATGTGGCGCAGAAAGGGCCTTATTACAAAAAGGAATGAATAAATAAAGGGAATGAAACAGTGAAAAATACATATTTTGGCTGCCAGGCAGAGCTCCTGGCTTATTATTGCTCATCTAAAATTCCATTAAGTATGGAAGCGCTCCCCTACCCGTCGCAATTCGCTCTCACTCCTTCTCTGCTTGCTGCGGCCAGACTGCCCTCCCCTCCTGTACGGGAAACGTCACAGTCTCAGAAAGTGTAACAGAACTTAGAGCAGGTGGAAATGTGCTAAAAGCATAATTACAGATCAAATTATGTTGAGTGGATATAAATTATACATTGCTTGCATAAAAAAAATAGATGAAGATATACATGGATAATGGAAAAGGAAGCCGCCATATGGAACATGTATGGAGAAGGAAAGGCCTGAAAGTGATTTAGATGGTTTAAGTTGAGATTTCAGGAGCTTCACAAGTTGGCGATACTATGGCTGGGTTTAAACTTTTCCCGTGCAATGTGTTGCATCAGCATATGTGCTTTAGCAACTTTTTGTTCATTAACCCGTGTTGCATGAAGGCGACTTATTCAAATGAATGGCCTGACAATGCACCAAAATGTCCAAAAAATAGACATTTGTCATTTTGGGAAGCGTAAAGGAAAAAAGAGCATGGCGCCAGATTAGGATAGAAGTAAAATCACCACTTTAATATGTAACATACTTACATTACATACAGTACAAAACTGTAGTCCATCTCCAATGGTTGAAAATGCATACAGTACAGCAGACGGTAGTCTAGCAGGACTGATGAGTGGTTGTGGGGACATAGACTGGGACCCGCTGGGATGGAGGATGGTGGAGGCATTCAAAACTTTCACTCCAACCATGGACTGGAAGCCGTGACAGACACAAGGGGGTGGCCTGCCACTGCAATATACCTCCCACTGATACAAATGATGGGGCACTATTCTTATCACTGACACCAACGATGGGACACCATTCCTCCTAATAACACCAATGATGGGGCACTATACCACCCACTGATAGAAACTATAGAGCACCATTCCTCCCACTGACAGCTATGATGGGACACCATTCCTCCCAATGACACCAACGATGGGGCACTACACCTCCCACTGATAGAAACTATGGAGCACCATTCCTCCCATTGACCCCTATGATGGAGCACCATTCCTCCTACTGACACCAACAATGAGGCACCAATCATCCCATTGACAACAACAATGGGGCACTATTCCTCCTGCTGACAACAATGATGGGGCACTATTCCTCCCACTAACACTGATGATGGGGCACTATACCTCCCACTGACAGAAACGATAGGGCACCATTCCTCCTACTGACACTAACAATGGGGTACTATTCCTCCCATTGACAACAAAAATGGGGCACTATCCCTCCTACTGTCACCAATGATGGCTCACTATTCCTCCCATTGACACCAACAATGGAGCACTATACCTTCTACTGTCACCAACATTGGAGCACTATTCCTCCTTCTGACACCAATGATGGGGCACTATTCCTCCTTCTGACACCAACAATGGGGCACTATTCCTCCCATTGACACCAACAATGGAGCACTATCCCTCCTACTGTCACCAATGATGGGGCACTATTCCTCCCATTGACACCAACAATGGAGCACTATACCTTCTACTGTCACCAACGTTGGAGCACTATTCCTCCTTCTGACACCAACAATTGGGCACTATTCCTCCTATTGACACAAATAATGAGGCACTATATCTCCCACTGATAGAAATGATGGGTTACTATACCTCCCACATGGCTGATGTTGCTTCGACATTTAGCCAAGCAGTTAGGGAAGGGTAAGAAATAGCGAGGGTGGGGGTGGTAAAACCCTGACTCAACCACCCTATTTACCATTCCCTGGCCACCAGGTAGAGATGTGTTGACGGATTTCTGTTCACTTCAAATGGATTTTGCATTCCCATACAAGTCAATGAGATTGTAAAAATTTCTTGAAACAGGTCAAATGCAGGTCTGAAGGAGGTCAACTGCTGGGCAAATGCATCTGTCAATGAATTCTAATGTCAGAACCAATGTCATCGCCATGATCTGGTTTCAGGCCCTTGATTGCCAAGTCATATAGTGTACGTCCTTGGCAGGGCTATTCTCAAATGGTAACATAGCTACAGTCATGGCTAAAAATTTTGTCCCCCTGCATTTCTGTCAGATAATGCACCACTTCGCCCAGAAAATTGTTGCAATTACAAATGTTTCGGCATTCTCATGTTTATTTATTTCGTTTGTATTGGTATGACACAAAAAAGCGGAGAAACAACAAACCAAACCTGACACATTCCACGCAAAATCCCCAAAATAGACCGGACAAAATTATTGGCACCCTCAATTTAGAATTTAGTAGCCCACCCCTTGGAAAAATAAGTGAAATCAATGGCTTCCTGTAACCATCAATGAGTTTCTTCCACCTCTCTACTGGAATTTTGGAGCGCTCTTCTTTCGCCAACTGCTCCAGGTATCTCAGGTTGGAAGGGTTCCTTTTCCCAACTGCTGTTTTGAGATCTCTCAACAGGAGCTCTATGGGATTGAGATCTGGACTAATGGCTAGCCAGTTCAGTCCTCTCCAGCGCTTTGTCTGAAACCATTTCTGGGGGCTGTTTGACGTGTGCTTTGGGTCATTGTCTGGCTGTAAAACCCAGGACCTCTGATGGAGACCCAACTTTCTGACACTGGGCCCTACATTGCCCCTCAGAATTATTTGGTAGTCTTCAGATTTCATAATGCCATGCACATGGTCAAGGCATCCAGTGCCTAAAGCAGCAAAGCAACCCCAAAGCATCAGTGACCCCCCACCATGTGTGACTCTAGGGACTGCATTCTTTTCCTTAAAGGCCTCATTGCTTTTTCTGAAAACAGTAGAATGATGGGCTTTACCAAAAAGCTGTCATTTTGTTTCCTCTGTCCACAGCACATTCTCCCAAAATGATTTTGGCTTCCTCAGGTATGTTTTGGTAAACTCCAATCTGGCTTTTTTATGTTTCTCTATCAGCATTGGGGTCCTCCTGGGTCTCCTACCATAGCCTCCCTTTTAATTCAGATGGCGACGTATAGTGCAATCTGACACATTTGTACCCTGTGCCTGAAGGTCAGTTTGAATTTGTCTGGAAGTTGATCGAGGTTCTTTATCCACCATCTGAACAATCCTTCATTGCAATCTTTGATAAATATTTCTATTTCATCCACATACAGGGAGATTAGCTGCAGTGCCATGGACTGTAAACTTCTAGACAATGTTGTGCACAGTGGACACAGGAACATTAAGATCTGTTCATTGATACCAGTGAGTTTAATTACAAATTGCAGGAGCATCAAAAACCTGGAATGCAATTATTTCTTAAAATTTTGAGAAGGTGCCAATAACTTTGTCCAGTCTATTGTTGGGAGTTTTGCATGGAATGTGTGAGATTTGGCTTTTTGTTTCTCCACTTTTTTTGTGTCATACCAATACAAACAAAAGAAATAAACATGAGAATGCTGAAACATTTGTATATTGTAATAATTTTCTGGGCGAAGTGTTGTATTATCTAACAGAAATGCAGGGTTGCCAATATTTTGGGCCATGCCTGTATGTTTAGTTTTTTTTCTGCTATGGGCTTTAGTAACATAAGACATGTAAGGATTTACCTTTCCTGGAGAAAATGCTGCTCCATGTTCCTTCCAGTCTTGCTCAGATACTTACAGGCCTAGGTCATGGGTGCTCAACCTGTGGCCCTCCAGTTGTTGCAGAACTACAATTCTCATCAAGCATTTGCCTTTGGAAGTCACTCTTGTAACCAGGGGCAGACTGACCATTTGGAAACTCGGGCACTGCCTGAGGGCCCGGGGTCAGTAGGGGGCCCTGTGAGATGCCCCTGGTACCTTTTTCATAGGCTTTTTTGAGTTTGGGCAAGGACACAGGGGCCCCATTAATTGTCAGTCTGCCCCTGCTTGTAACTGTCTCCCTTGCAATGCCTCATGGTGCTTGAAGTTCTGCAACAGCTGGAGGACCACAGGTTGAGCACCCATGGCTTTGGTATTGGGTCAAAAAAATCACAAACTAAAGGGGGAGATTTTTCAGCCAGAACTCTGCCACCTTCAATAAATATCACATATACAAATGCCAGGGCTTTGGGTTATGTCAGCAGTACTGGAGGGAGCCTGAAGCAGCATTTTTTCTAGGAAGGCTAATTATTTCAAACTTTAAAAGAGATTTGTTTATTCATCTTCCAAGACCGGGAAAGTTTTATAGAAGCACATCGAAAATCATTCTGTCAGTTTACTCAGCACAGTAATAGGTGACATGACAGATAAGTGAATAAATAATTAATCTACATTGGGTAAAATAAACAAACACCCTTCTATTTTTTTTAAACCTTTCATTTTCAGGGGCTGCCTTCTTGCATTTAAAATCACCAAACTAATACAGATGCTGATAAAACCAGCATTACAGATATGAAAGGTCTATGAAGGTACCTCAAATGGCCAACTGATCCTGTAAAGGTCTAAAGAACACCCAGGTCTCTATTCACAGCATTGCAGTAAACCAGTAACCTGGTTAGTCTGGAGTAGCCAACTCACGCTCATCACCTGCCAGCTGTGAAAGAGTTAACACAAATTTTATAGGCTACATTTCAAAATTACCTATTAACTAATTGCCTACCGGGCCAAGTCTGACACTTCTCACATACATGGAAAAATCTGTACTTTTTTCTTGCTAGAAAATTATATAGAACCCCCAAACATTTTATATATATACTTGGAGGGAGGGGGTGCGGGTAATCATCTTTTTCTGTCGCCTGTAGAAGTGATCAAGTGGATGTATAGCCTCTCCAATCACTTCTACTCAAAAGAGCATCACCAGCTGCAAATGAGGATACCAGGATGATGCCTGTAGCTGCAGGCATCATCCCGGTTCATCCACTTAAACCTGCTGATGTCATATGACTTCCACCTAGGGGCCAGTGATTAAAAAAAAAAATTGGTGACAAGGGACAGAAGGAGATGGTACAGGAGAAGAAGATTCAGGAAAACAGGAGTATGTATGGAAAAGGAGATGGCAAAAGGAGAGATGAGCACTAGAGAATACACATGAGAGCAGGGGCGGACTGACAACTCATGGGGCCCCTGGGCAATAGGGGATCATGGGGCCCTGTGTCCTTGCCCAAACTCAAAAAAGCCTATGAAAAAGTTACCAGGAGCATCTCATGGGGCCCCCTACTAGCCCTCGGGCAGTGCCCAAGTTTCCAAATGGTTAGTCCGCCCCTGCATGAGGGAAAGGACGCTGAGAAGAGGAGAGGGTTACAGAAGAAAAAGAGAACAGGAGAGAGTAAGTGAGAGAGGGAGGAAAGCACAGAAAAGGAGATCGCACTTTAAAGATAGAGGAGAACAAAAAAGAGTTAATGAGAATGAGAGGGGATCAAGGTAGGGGATGGAGGAGAGGGTGGTGGAGATGGAGAGGAGCAGGACAGAGTGCACAGATGGAGAGCAGAGTAATAGAGCATTGAAGATGGAAAGAGGAGGAGAAGAGGGTAGAAAGAAGGAAGAGCAGAGAATGTGTGAAGGGACAGCAGAGAAGGAGAGTATAAGAGATGGAGTAAAGGAGAAGAGGGTAAAGGAGAGGAGAGCAGCAGAAAGTACATGAGAGGGAGATGAGAGTTGAGTAGAGAAGAGAAGGGAAGGATCCTGGAGAGGAAGAGAAGAAAAGATCATGAGAATATGTGAGAGAGGAGCAAAGGAGGAGAGTACAATAGTAGAAGGAGAAGACGAGAGCAGGACAGAGTTTCTGAGCGGGAGGAGAGCAGAACAGGGCAGAGAGAGAAAGGGTCCTGGAACGGAAGAGGAGAAAAGAGCAGGAGAGTATGCGAGAGGGGAGTAGAGTACAGGAGTAGAAGCAGAAGGGAAGAGCAAGAGAGAGTATATGAGAGGAGAGGAGAGGTGAGAAGGAGAGGGCTTGGTTCTGGAGAGGAAGAACAGGAGAGAGTGTGTGAGAGGAGAGCAAAGGAAGAGAGGGAGGAGATGAGAGAAGAGCAGGAGAGAGTAGAGGAGGAGAGGGGTAGGGGAGGGTAGGAAGAAGAGAAGAGGAGAGAGTATCAATAAGGGAGAAGAGGGCAGAAGGGAGGGTACAAGAGTGGAAGAGGAGAGAAGAGCATGGAAGAGTATGAGAGAGCTGAAGACGGAAGAGAAGGAGAGGAAAAGGGCAGAGAGAGAGACAGAGAAAAGGTAAAGGAGGGAGAAATAAAATGAGTAGTGAAACGAGAAGAGGAGGAAGGAAAAAGAGAGGTAGAAGAGAAGAGAAGAGAAGAGAAGAGAAGAGAAGAGAAGAGAAGAGAAAAGGAGTAGATATAGAATAAAGTGGGAAAAGAGAAGAGGAGGTGAAGAGAAGAAAAGGAGAAGGGAGAGAAAGAGTGAGAGGAACAGAGAGAGAGAGAGGAAGAGGAGAGGGAGAGGAAGAAGAAGAGGGAGAGGGAGAGGGAGAGGAAGAGGAAGAGGAGAGGGAGTGGGAGAGGAAGAGGAGAGGGAGAGGGAGAGGAAGAGGGAGAGGGAGAGGAAGAGTGAGAGGAAGAGGGAGAGTGAGAGGAAGAGGGAGAGGAAGAGGAAGAGGAGACGGAGAGGAGAGGAAGAGGAGAGGGAGAGGAAAAAAGAAAAGAAGAGAAAAGGAAAGGAGTAGATATAGAATAAAGTTTGAAAAGAGAAGAGGAGGCAAAGAGAAGAAAAGGAGAAGGGAGAGGAAGAGTGAGAGGAACAGAGAGAGAGGCAGAGGAAGAGGAGAGGGAGAGGAAGAGGAAGAGGAGAGGGGGAGGAAGAGGGAGAGGAAGAGGAGAGGGAGAGGGAGAGGGAGAGGAAGAGGGAGAGGGAGAGGGAGAGGAAGAGGAAGAGGGAGAAGGAGAAGGAGAGGAAGAGGAAGAGGAGAGGGAGAGGAAAAGAAAGAGGGAGAGGAAGAGGAGACACAGTTTATTAAACCAGAGAAAGGTGCGATGAAGAAAGGAAAGTGTTTTGTTATTACAGCCATGATCCTCTGTGGACCCCGGTGCCGCTCTCCCCATCCTCCGATATCTGTACTATGCTATCATATAAACATTTAGTAATATAATTCATTAATATTTTTCACACATCTTTATCCTTCCTGTTTGCCGATGACGGTGATTAATTTCATAACTCTACGGAGCGACAGTGTCCGCAATGCCATTATTACAGCTGGGATCGCCAGTCCCACCAGTCTGCAGCCTCCTGCCATGTTTACCTTGCAGGCTATATACAATGTAATCACTTTCCTTCAGAAACACTTGGCTATTTCACAGCCGGCTTCCCACTCCCGCCCGAGGGCTGCGGTTCACACGGCACAACCCTTAATGGAGGGAACGTTTTCCCTGACATGTCAGGCCGTCGCTCCGCAGCGCTGCTTACTAATTTATTTATGTTTGCTTAAAGAAGTCACTAGCCCCTAGTTATGTACATGGCTGTACAGGCATCAATTTTAACGCAATCCTCCGGTGAAAGCTGACAGAAGTAATATATGTGAGGTCAGATGACCTTTTCTTCCAGTGCTTTGTGTAATTTTATATTTCATTACATTATGGAACACATAGGAGTAACAGCTATTATCCGGGACCTGGTGGGAGCGATAGAACGGTGATACCGCTGGTCAGTGACCAATCAGATCCTCAACAACGAGCTGCAAAATGAAGTGATCGATAGCAACAAATGAGTGTGCCTCCCTTTACCATTTTAATTTTAGTTTACTGAGATCTGATTAGTTGCAAGGGGTCACACGGTCATTGACTTTTGTTCTTTTTAACTGTTTTATAAAACTTTAAAAAATTCAAAACACCCATCCTTCTAGGAACTAGAAGGTCATTGACCTTGGGCTTTCTCAAAATTACAACCATCATAGCTTAGCGCATTCCCATCCCATGCTGGTGTCCCTTTAACCTCCCTAGCGGTCTGATTATGTCCATATTTCTGTGCTCAAAGCGGTACATTTTTTTGCATGGAAATATGTATTTTTTTTATTGTAGGCCTGTAATTTTTAGGAATAACTCACTGAAATCTGTCCGAACAAGAGTCTAGTAAACATCCCGGGTATGATAAAACTTGAAACACGAAATCATAAATTATAAAATAATAAATAATCATAAAAAATAATAATATAATAATAAATTTAATTCAATAATATAATCCAACCAAAAACACTGAAATTTGAAATATAGCGCCAAGTTCGCACATCGCTGCGCAAAGTCGCAGAATCGTTTTCAGTGTCTGATGAGGAATTTCCCCCACCAATCATTATCACTCAATTCTGCAAGTGGTTCTGATTTACTATCGCTGTTCTCTAGCCGGTCTAAAACCGCTTTTGACCTAAAGGGACGCTTTTTGGACGCCATGGACGTTTCTCAGTTTCCAGGCAGAAAGAACAGTAAAAATGCAGGCAGGGCGCCGGACAAAGCACTCGGGACAAAATGTATGTGAAATGGTTTGATACAGGAATGTTATACTATGTGATTTTAGTGTATTTTGTGAATGTCACTTTTTCACATTTTCAAATCTCCCGCCGGTTACGGCGCCCGTACGTCACGACGTCGCAGGGAACGGAACCTGGAAGACAGATACCAGCATTGGCCAGAGGAGATGGTGGGGAACGCTGCAGGGGGGACATTGCGGGAGTGCAGGACAAGGTAAGCGCTGCAGGGAATCCTTGAGCAACGCTGCAGTGTGTTCCCGAGTGTAGCTCGGTGTTACCTCTTCTGGTACTGAAACTTTTACCCTGAGCTACACTCGGGAATACCGCCAGGGAGTTTAATTGGATCTTAAGGCTTGGCGGAGTGATGGACTTCCCGATTGGCTGTGATATTGGTCACATGATCACAAGTTAGTCTACAACAGCTCGGTCACTGTGCTCAAATGTGTTCCTGCATGTTCTAACTTGTACTCACCTGGGTTGCAGAATCAGTTTTTACGGAACAGTAGAAGAAATAACCTGTGTGTGCTTTGTGCTGTTGGTGGAAAATGAGTGACAGGACTCTGGAGCAGCGCATTAACATCAAATTTTGCATGAAAATTGGCAAAAGTGCGAGTGCAACTTTAGCTCTGTTACAGCAG
>NW_028317891.1:5187500-5280000 GCF_062004578.1 Staurois parvus
TGCAAAGCAAGGGCATCGCGCCGTCCCCGTCTAATGACACCGCCAAACAAGGCAGCCCTTTAGTCTGCGGAGCGGGTCACCTTGTCTCTGCTGGTTAGACACGTCGTCATTTACCCGAGCGATGACACCAGATAACCTGCTAACTGACACCATGATGGAAATGGTAATCAGGAAATTGGAGGGAGCGGAATTAATTGCAGGCCGTAGAGCGGGGCCCGCGGGGATCGGAGGGACTGGTATTGGAACACGGAGCTTTTGTCAGATGTGGTTTATTGTAGGGTCAATTCTTTGTCAGCTTCCCGGGACCCTACAATTAACGTGGCGCGTCTCCGCGCGATTCCTGCAGGAGGGGTTTTTAAGGTTCGTGAAAAGAGAATGACCAAGAAAGAGAAGCTTGGGGTATCGCCATCCAAAAAAAAAAAAAATTAATTCCGAAAAAAATATTATCAACTCTTAACCTCTTCGCGCCGGCGCCTCCCGGCCCTTTAAGAGTTTCAGAAGCCGGGAGGTGGAGCCGGGTTTTAGGGTCATGTGACCACAGTGATTCACCATCACTGCGGTCACATGCAGGGGTGTATTTACCACAAGGCACTTGCCTAGGGCGGCATTATTGAGGGGGGCAGCACCTCCCCCCTGAAGAAGAGATGAAAGAAGGGACACGTGCACCATGGGAACCAGGTGGGATCCGATAGAGGCTGCAGCAGGGGCGGACTGATCATTTGGAAACTCGGGCACTGCCCGAGGGTCGGGGGTCAGTAGGGGGCCCCATGAGATGCCCCTGGTACCTTTTTCATAGGCTTTTTTGAGTTTGGGCAAGGACACAGGGGCCCCATGATCCCCTATTACCCGGAGGGCCCCATGGGTTGTCAGTCCGCCCCTGGGCTGCAGGCTGCTTGATGGTGTATGTAGAGCCCGGGGATGTCTGGGCCTTTGAAGATGAGTGTCTTTCTCTCTATCGCCAGTGGGGGAGGGTAGTATAAGGCTCTCACAGGTGGGGGGCAGGGGTGTTGTTGGTCAGTGTCGGGCTGTCTCCGCGGGAGGCGGAAGGGGGGGTTGTGTTGCTCGGTGTCCGTGGGGTCAGATGTTTTTTGTGTTGCCTAGGGCAGCACAAGACTTAAATACACCACTGGTCACATAATTGGAAAAGGTCCCGATTGACAGGGGAGATCGGGACCTTTCCGAGAGTCGTGGACATATTTGTGCGCGCGCTCTCAGCGCACAGTGCGCGCGCTCTCAGCATATATGTATTTTCTAATCGCATGCAAATATGCGGCCGCTCGGCGTCAAGGCCAGACGCCGAGAGGCCACATATTTGCGTGCGATTGGCATCAAGGGGTTAAAGTGTTACTAAACCCACAACAGTACAATCAGTCTGTAGATGCAGTAAAGTGTGCTTGTTATACTCACTGTGGGACCTAAGGGGTTAATCCTCTGCATTGTGTAAAAAGGCTGTTTGATCCTGTCTTCTCTGCCCCTCCTCTTGTTCAAATGATCCCCTGATACAGACTGAACCCCTGGGCACATGCAAATGCTAAGTTTGGTGTGTATTGCTAGAGAGGGTTTTTTTTTTTCTTGGGAGGCTGCATGTGATCAGCCCAGGGCCAATCAGTACTGTCCAGACGGAGGTAAGGGGTTCTGCATCCTCCTAGAGCAGAATGAAAACTCCTCCTACAAGCTGTAACCAGAACTCTGCTGGACACTGATAGAAGTCACAAGACTGATCTAACTACTGATGAGAAAAGGGATTTAGCAGTTTATGTTTACTAAAATAATTGCATCTCCATGTTGTGTGTACTGTGCGAGAGCAGATATAGTGAATGCAGGGTCCGGGGAGACCAGATATAGTGAATGCAGGGTCCGGGGAGACCAGATATAGTGAATGCAGGGTCCGGGGAGACCGGATATAGTGAATGCAGGGTCCGGGGAGACCAGATATAGTGAATGCAGGGTCCGGGGAGACCAGATATAGTGAATGCAGGGTCCGGGGAGACCAGATATAGTGAATGCAGGATCCGGGGAGACCGGATATAGTGAATGCAGGGTCCGTGGAGACCGGATATAGTGAATGCAGGGTTCGGGGAGACCAGATATAGTGAATGCAGGGTCCGGGGAGATCGGATATAGTGAATGCAGGGTCCAGGGAGACCAGATATAGTGAATGCAGGGTCCGGGGAGAGCAGATATAGTGAATGCAGGGTCCGGGGAGACCGGATATAGTGAATGCAGGGTCCGGGGAGAACGGATATAGTAAATGCAGGGTCCGGGGAGACCGGATATAGTGAATGCAGGGTCCGGGGAGACCAGATATAGTGAATGCAGGGTCCGGGGAGACCAGATATAGTGAATGCAGTGTCCGGGGAGACCAAATATAGTGAATGCAGGGTCCGAGGAGACCGGATATAGTGAATGCAGGGTCCGGGGAGACCAGATATAGTGAATGCAGGGTTTCGGGGAGACCAGATATAGTGAATGCAGGGTCCGGGGAGACCGGATATAGTGAATGCAGGGTTCGGGGAGACCGGATATAGTGAATGCAGGGTCCGGGGAGACCGGATATAGTGAATGCAGGGTCCGGGGAGACCGGATATAGTGAATGCAGGGTCCGGGGAGACCAGATATAGTGAATGCAGGGTCCGGGGAGACCGGATATAGTGAATGCAGGGTTCGGGGAGACCAGATATAGTGAATGCAGGGTCCGGGGAGACCAGATATAGTGAATGCAGGGTCCGGGGAGACCAGATATAGTGAATGCAGGGTCCGGGGAGACCAGATATAGTGAATGTAGGGTCCGGGGAGACCAGATATAGTGAATGCAGGGTCCAGAGTTTAATAACACTAAGTCTGCCAATAAAACAGTGAAAAAATCTTTAGTTGATGTTAGCTTTTGATGTTATATTATGTAACAGGTCTCAAACATTATTAACAGCTACAAAGAAGGGGGTGCCATCATCCAAAATAACTATGAAAGAGTTGAAGGGAACCCCCCCCCCAAAAATGGAATGGACTACATCAGCACCCATTAACCACTTGCCCTTCCTGACCAGACCATTTTTTGCGATAGGGCGCTGCGTTACTTTAACTGACAATTGCGCGGTCATGCAATGCTGCAAATACATGACATTTATGTCCTTTTTTCCCACAAATAGAGTTTTCTTTCGGTGGTATTTGATCAGCTTTTTTAAAATAGACAATTTAAAAAAAAAAAAAAATATATATATATATATATATATATATATATATGTATATATATATATATATATTATTTTTTTTTTTACTTTTTGCTATAAAACATATCCAATAAAAAAATTTTAAAAATAAAATTTCATCATAAATTTAGGCCAAAATGTATTCTACGACATGTCTTTGCTAAAAACAAAAATCCCAATATTTGTAAATTAATTGGTTTATGTGAAAGTTATAGCATCTAGGAAAGGCGGTATATATACTGAATTTTTATTTATGTTTTATTTTTATACTAGTAATGGCGGTGATCAGCGATTATAGCGAGACTGCGGCGGACATTCTGACACTGGGTGGGAACTGACTAACTGCCTCTGACATCCCCAGTGACACCAATACAGTGATCAGTGCTATTAAAAACCCCTGACCTGACACTGTACTAATGACACTGGGCAGGAAGGGGTTAACATCTGGGGCGATCAAAGGGTTAACTGCATGCTGTGTGTGTTTCACATTATGTGCTGTGTGCTGTTTTACTATGGAGACATGCTGCTTTGTATTTCTCTGCTGTGCAGAGACATACAAAGCAGCATGTGCTTGCTAACAGGAGAGAGACCTGTCTTGTATACAGACGGGTTTCTCCCCTGTCAGCTTTCCCCGATAATCACCATGCTCTGGCGGGGAATCTAGCTGCCAATGGCGACGCAGGTAGGGCAGCACACAGGCACCTGCCCCCTACTCAGAGATGCAAATCACATATATATACACATGATTTTGTGCAGCCCTGCCTCCCTGTAGCAGTACTTCTACTATAGGGCGGCGGGCAAGCGGTTAACGACAAAATAGTAAAAATAATATATTTTTATTAGTATAAAAAATTTAAAGATTTGTTTATCAAACATGTACATGAATTCATTCCAAAACCACATGAAGTCAACAGCATGATCTAGAAAGTTACATTAGTCATAGTTATTGTAGCTCCACCCCCTTAGAAGATATAATTGTGGGGGAGGATGTTGACTCCTCTACATGTTTCGAGGAGCTAATCCACTTCTTCAGGAGAAAAAAAACAAGAAATACTCTGAAACAAACCAGGCAATAGGGGATCATGGGGTCCCTGTGTCCTCACCCAAACTCAAAAAAGCCTATGAAAAAGGTACCAGGGGCATCTCATGGGGCCCCCTACTGACCCCCGGCTCTCGGGCAGTGCCCGAGTTTCCAAATGGTCAGTCCGCCCCTGTTACAATGGCATGTTGCACCATGACGTTAGGTACGTGATGACATTTCGGTAGACTTAAAGCCTAGGCCCAGGTTTTCCTCTCACTTTAAATCAGCCTTTGCCAACCTTTTTACCCCAAAGGAGATCATTTTTAGGTCTCAGAGAACCCTCCCTATAATCAATTCATTGAGGGACAATGGGAAAAACGGCCCTTCCAATGCTGAAGTAGTATAGTACTTACAGTAGTTTACACAATGCCACCCTTACCAGAAATTCAAAAGAAGATTGGTTTTGCCACTGACTTGGAAATTTTCCAGGCACCATCAGATGGGAGAACAATCAGCCTAAGCTCAAGGAACCCTTAGCAACTTCTGGAGGAACCTTTAGCCCTGCTTAAGAACAGGGGCGGACTGGCCATTTGGAAACTCGGGCACTGCACGAAGGCCCGGGGTCAGTAGCGGGCCCCATGAGATGCCCATGGTACCTTTTTCATAGGCTTTTTTGAGTTTGTGCAAGGACACAGGGGCCCCATGATCCCCTATTGCCCGGGGACCCCATGAGTTGTCAGTCCGCCCCTGCTTAAGAATGACTGCCTCAAGTAGTTTGCTTGGACCAAGCTGGCTCAAGTCCCTTTACTAAGCGGCTGATTTAAAGTAACAGGAAACACGGATTTAGGGTTTAAGGACTGTTTTACATGGGGCCAGACACAACTCCCACTTAAAGCTACCTTAATGGTGGTAAAATGCCTTATGGCCATAGTGGGACCCCTGTAGCCATGGGTCGCCTCCCACATTATGCTATATTGATGGTAGAAAAGACTTTGAGGACTTCAACCGAGTTCCTCATCTTGTAAGACTACTGTGGAGAGGTGAGGTGTATTAACATCAACTGTGCTTATGAAGACACTTCTATGGTCCATTTAAAATTTGGGGCATTATAGTGGCTATTTTAGCGTCTCTATGAATGGACTTGTAGTTCATTCAGTTCTGGCTGGAACACTTGAGGATTTGGATATTATATGTCTGCATGGTGTTGGAACAGATAATACTTATTATTATTATTATATCGAGTTTATATAGCGCCAAAGGGTTTGCTCAGCGCTGTACAATATAGGGGGGACAATACATGGCACAGTACAACAATAACAAACAACGTACGAGGGGTAAGAGGGACCTACTCTTTCGAGCTTACAATCTAGGAGGGAGGGGGTAGTGGTACAGGAGGAAGTGGCTGTGGGGGATGGAGTGGTAGGAGGAATGAAGGAGAACGGCTGTTAGGTGAGGGTGGGGTAGGCTTCCCTGAAGAGATGGGTTTTGAGGCTGTGCCTGAATGTGAGGAGGGAAGGCGACAGTCTGATGGATTGGGGCAGTGAGTTCCAGAGGATGGGGGAGGACCTGGAGAAGTCTTGCAGTCGTGCATGGGAGGAGGAGACCAGGGAGCAGGATGGAAGGAGGTCCTGTGAGGAGCGAAGGGTACGGGTAGGGCGGTACTTGGGGATCAGGTTGGTGAGGTAGTCAGGGACAGTGTTGTGAACGGCTTTGTAGGTCAGGGTTAGAAGTTTAAATTTGATGCGTTGGGCAATCGGGAGCCAGTGGAGGGAGAGGCAGAGGGGGGTGGCAGAGGTGGAGCGGTTGGTGAGGTGGATGAGTCTAGCCGCTGAGTTCAGGATGGTCTGAAGAGGGGAAAGCTTGCACTGGAGAGCTTACATGGAACATATATTTCATCATCTACTTCAGTACATGCATAGCACCTTCATCTACATGTTTGCAGCTTGTAAATGTGTAAGAGACTATAGGCAGATGGTCCTTCAGCTTGTTTCAAGACTTGAAAGAATGTTCGACTAACATTGTTCCCATACAAAGATTTTCCAAGGATTTATCATTCATGTCTGATACAAGGAGGATTTACCATTTATGTCTAATACAAGGGGAATGCTAACACTGATTGTGTTATATGTACTTTCCAGTTCCATTGTTGGTTGCTTTATAATACTTCCATCTGTATGTAGGCAAGGACAGTCTACCTTCTTCACTGCAGGTGGTGCTCAGGCAAACAATGCTCCTCTATGCTTTCCTGGGTCACTGGGGAAGCTATCAAGCTGGATGCTTCTGCTCCATGTGACTCTGGTGGCCAAATCAGGCACTGTCTATTTAAGACCCTGGCTCCTGGGTTTGGAGCTAATTTTGAAAGTGGTTAGCATAGGGACAGGTCCCCCCATCTGTCAGGGAAAGTGAACAGCGGTAGGGAAAGATTCCAGATGAGTAACAGGATAGGGACATGTCATCCACTCTGGAATCCTCCAATTTTGGTGCAAACAGGCCAGGCTGGATTCCACCCTCTGAAACAGACACTGTTGGAACACCTGAGACTAGCTCCTTTCCGCATTGTTGTTACAACCTGTGGGTGTTCCCAATTGGGTGCTTCCATCTGGCTATTTGTAAAATCGAACATTTAGACTCTGTGTATTTACTGCTGCTGCAACTGCCAACATGCACTTGTCTGACTTTATCAAGGATTTATGGATTATCTCTTGACCAAGCTTCCCCTGAAGTTTGGTCTCAGCTAGGCCCTGTCTGCCCTTCATGTAAACTCTGATTGCTCTCCATGCGGACACCACAAATTACGTGTTTGAGTTATATATTCTCATTCTTCTTTGAATTATTACAAGTGGACTTTGCTGATTTCCCTCTTCTTGATGATGAGACACCACTGACCTCATGGAATAACATCTATTATTAGTATACTGTATCTGTGTTGTATGGAGGAGGAAACCTCATGTGGCTGCCAAGGTCTTTATTTTAATTTACTTTTAAGTGATAGTCTTTGAGTCTACATTGATGCTTTGGTAAAAAAAAAGATATTCTATTTTGTGATTAAGATTTTATTTTATTACTAATTTCTTTCTTGGGTTTTGGTTGTAACTTTGTGATGGCAACCCTAAGCCTTTCTTACCCTGAGCTTTTATTTCTTGTTTATTATCTTTGCATTAATTTAAAACTTCTGGATGGCTCTGGATTGTAGTGGGCTGGTAGAGTCAAATTCAGTGCCTGAATATTTATGTGCTCCCAGCCAATCCCTGAGAGAGGGTGCCCAGTAGGTGTCCGGGGGAGTGCATGATTAGTCTGAGGTCTGGGCAGAAGGGTCCAGGAGGAGACATTCCCAGCCTGAAGGGCTGCTGCCCTTCTGGGAAGTCCAGATGTGCTTCTATACTTGCCCATTGAGGTCCCAGCTATGCTAAAGCTGGAAGGTCTGTTCTATTGCTCATTGCTGTCCCAATTGTGTTAGAGCTGGGAAGCCTATTCTACTGGACCCTGCTGGAGCTGATTGAGGGATTTCATTGAGGATCTAGTCTGGAGAATTCATGGGACAATTGTCTGGCTGATAATGGAATGGAAGGGGACATCCAAGTATCCAGGGACTTTTGTGAATGCAGACCTATGTGTAAGATCTTAAGTGACTGTGTGCTGCTACCATCCCTTGTGCATAAGTACCAAAATTTGGACATTTCCTATGGTGTCCCAGGGTAGCTCAGTCACTTTCTACAAAGACTGTGCTAAGAAGCTTGAAGAAAGTGAGATGTTTATCTATTAGATATTTATGTGCTACTGGAGTATCCCACAGCTCCCTTGATACCCATCCAAGTGTATTCAGCAATACTTATAAAAAAGATACCCATAGACTGTTCATTGAGCCAGAAGAGTGACTGAAACTGTGTGCATGGCTGCTGATGCACTAGTTTGGGAAAAGAACCCTGGGACTACTCAGTGGGCCCTTTTTAGGGGTGAGCGCTACATATGGTAGGTCATATACCACCCCTATGTTTGAGTTTTTAGGTTTAACAGTTGATCCTCCGTAAGATGTCTAAACATATTCATGACTAAATGGAAAAGAACTACCTGTTACACCCCATTCGTTAGCCTCAGAATTCTGCAAGGGAAAATTGAACATACATATCTTACAACTACCCTACATTTCAATTCTGTCATGGGAAAACCTTGTCTTGAGAGGCCACTCCATTCCCAGTAGCTCCAGGCACAAGGGATTGAGACTGCACCAAGAATAGGGGAATATGGAGCCTGCTGTAGCTATTGGGGGTCTGAGTGTTTAGCTCCATCACAATGTCCTCCTTGTATATGTGGGTAAGTCCAGCTCGATGCGGCAGCAGTAAATACACTGACGTTGGTTGCCAATAACAAAACATGCTTTGAATTAATGGTCCAAAGATACAAACAGCCCAGCGGGAAGGCACCTGACTGGGAACACTCACAGTTCTGTGCAGTAATGTAGAGCGGAGCAGGTTCTGGTGTGCTGACAACATCTGTCTCTGAGGGTGGAATGTGGCCTGGCCAGTCTGTGTCCAAATGAGAGGATTACTGGGAAGGATAGTATGTTCCTTTCTGGTCCCTACTCATCAGGAACCTTTCTCTACTACTATTCACTTTCCCTGACAAACCTGTCCCTACACTGTCCACTCGCAAAATGTGCACCAAGCCCAGGAGCCAGGGTCTTAAATAAACTCTGCCTGACCCAAGATGGCCACCAGAGTCACATAGGGCATCCAACCAGATCGGTTACCCAGTGGCCTAGGAAACCATAAAGGAGTATGACCCTCCTGACTTCCTTTCCCTCTGCAATGCCGCTGCAGTTGGAATGCCACCTGAAGTGAAGAAAAGAGACTGCACCTGCCTACAAACACCTTGCTTGAGATGCCTCTCCATTCCTGGTAGCTCCAGACACAAGGGATTGGCACTGCACCTAAATCAGGGGGAAGATGGAGCCTACAGTAGCCAATGGGGGTCCGAGTGTTTAGCTCCATCACAATGTTCTCCTTGTAGAGACCAAATACCCCTTACCCAATAGAGCCCACTGGCCATCTTCTATACATGGGCATTTGCTACACCGTTATCTTCTCAAAAGGATTAGAGGACCAGCCTGGAAGCTCACAGTGTGCAGTGAAATCAGGGTAAGCCATTTCAGTCAAGGAGAGGAGTCGGTACAACTGTGCAAGACTGAAGGGACTGGTGACTTCTAAGGAAACTGGTCAAGAAATGAAAACTTTATCAGAAGATATTGCTCACAAGGTCAGGTTCACGAAAGTCTAAAGAATAAAAGATGATTTATTTGGTGCTCATTAGTAAGATGCTGCTTGGATTCCACAATCTCATCATTAGCCTGAGCATCTCAATGAAGACTAATTGATAAAAAGGGATGAGTATGTATGTTCATAAGCAAAGCAGACATCCAGTCTGAACCTTCAGACCAGGCTGACGGCCACGTAACACAGAACTGAGACATTTCCACCCCAATGACCTCCACAGCTCGGCCAGTTGCTTATATATTTTTTACCATCTTGCGCTTTTGAACTGCGTGCGTCTCTAGCTTTGAGGCTCGATCGTTCCTTCCTATTAGCGCTTTGAAAAACGTAATTATAATTTTCCATAAAACGTGTTCCTCGGCACTTTGCAGGCTCCGGCGTACACTGTTTGAAATATAACAGAGGTCTAATTGAACCGGATGGTAAAATGTGTACTCTCTAATTGACTGGGGTAAATTCTATGCCCAAGACAGGCAAAACACCATTACGGACGATAATTATTAATTATTTTTGCAGAAAGCGCAGCAGGACTGGATGTAATGAAAGTTCTAGAATTTTTAAAAGTTCACTATGACAGAAGATGCAAGATCCTGGAACAGCCGGGGCATCTGAGGGACAGGGTGCGAAGAGTTTGTCATTTTCTTCTACGTGACAATGTGCTCTGGATTACCAAAAAAAAAAATGTTTGGACATTTCCTGTCTGATGTACTTTCTTAAGCCTGAAAAGCTAGAAATATTAGAGATAATTAGTTTTTGAATTAATGCCAAATCTTGCAGTATGCATTTTGTATATTCTAACTAACCACAGTAGACTAGGAAGCACTAATTATTCTACATGCTAAAAAAAAACCCTGTTTCCACTTTGGGATTTAGATTGTGCAAAGCCAGCAGTACGGGGGTTAGTGACTAACGGGCTTTTTTTTTTCTTGTGCACCCATGAAGCTCTGGGTTTGGTTTTTATCAAGAATGGTCTTTTTTGGGTATTTTGATGTGTTCCTTGTTTGTGTGGGCTTCCTCCTGACTCTCAAGGTTTCCTCCAAGATCCAAAAATACGTACACCATATAATAGGGTTGCTAAAAGCCTATGTACAAATGTGGGTGCTGCTCAGGCTCCTAGATGATCCCAACCAATCGCCAACTGCTAGGCGTGCTGGCCAGGAATGGAGCTGGTCTCGGCTCCAAACGTCTGCATATAGTGAAGGAGAAGTCCTGCAAGACGGACATCACTGCAAATCCACTCATAGAAAAGTACGTGGTAGTCTCAGCCTAGGCTTCAGCCAGGCCACACCCCCAATGTGTTTCACTCCGCCCCCAGAGCTTAATTCCCATGATCCCAAAAGGTGTATATTCTAGACATGTGCAGTTTGTTACGTTCCGGATTAAAATTCAAACAAATTCTTCGTTATTCGTAAATTCGGGTGTATCTGAATATCAAGAATGGTCGTTTTTTGGGTATTTTGATGTCTTCCTTGTTTGTGTGGGTTTCCTCCTGACTCTCAAGGTTTCCTCCAAGATCCAAAAATACGTACACCATATAATAGGGTTGCTAAAAGCCTATGTACAAATGTGGGTGCTGCTCAGACTCCTAGCTGATCCCAACCAATCACCAACTGCTGGGCGTGCTGGCCAGGAACGGAGCTGGTCTCGGCTCCAAACGTCTGCATATAGTGAAGGAGAAGTCCTGCAAGACGGACATCACTGCAAATCCACTCATAGAAAAGTATGTGGTAGTCTCAGCCTGGGCTTCAGCCAGGCCACACCCCCAATGTGTTTCACTCCGCCCCCAGAGCTTAATTTCCATGATCCCAAAAGGTGTATATTCTAGACATGTGCAGTTTGTTACGTTCCGGATTAAAATTCAAGCAAATTCTTCGTTATTCGTAAATTCGGATGTATCTGAATTTCTGAATTACAATAGTAACGAATCTGAAATAACGAAACAAAATTGGGCTGAAATTTGGAAAAAATTTAAATTCAAACTGAATTCTATTCGAATCAAAACTGAATTTGAAAGCAAAATTAATAGAATAGACCATAAAAGGAAAGAATAGGTTAGAATAGAAAAGAAAATAATAAGAATAGAAAAACAATGGACCAGAATACAATATAAAAGAATAGAATAGAATAGGAAATATAAGAAGAGAATAAAATAGAAAAAAACTATAGAATATAATAAAATGAGAATAGAAAAAAATGAAAATAGAATAAAATAGTAAAAATATAACTGTCTTTCAAAATTAGAATTTAGAACTGAATAAATTTGAATTGGAATAGATTAGAATAAAATAGAAAATAATGAAAAATAAGAGAGAGTAGAATAGAGTAGAAAATAATAGACTAAAACAAAATAGAATTAAAAAAAAAAACAATAGAATAAAATAGAATATAACTGTCTTCAAAAAATTTAATTTAAAATAGAATAAATTCAAATTTTCATAGAACAGATTAGAATAGAATATGATGGAATAGAAAAACCAATAGAAAATAATTCAATAGAGTAGAACTAAATGGAAAGAATATAACCGTCTTCCGAAATTTAAATTTTCAAATCTAATAAATTCATATTCGAATAGATTAGAATAGACTAGAAAACAATAGACAATAAGAGAATAGAATAGAAAAGACTAGAATAGACAAACAATAGAATAGAATAAAATAGAAAGATTATAACTGTCTTCCGAAATTTGAATTTCAAATAGAATAAATGTGCATGCAAATTCAAATGTCGATTCAAATTTTCTGAATTCGGTCGAATTAAAATTGAATTTAAAAATGAATAAACGAAATAAAATGAATTCAGAAAACAAATGAAACTAAAAAAAAAATATTTAAATAATGAATCGAAGTGAAACCAATTTTTTTGTTCTGCACATATCTACTATATTCATCGGTTTGCACGAATGTTATAGCGTCTGCAAATGATGTTGTATATACAGGTATTTTTATTCATTCATTTTTTTTATACCAGTAATGGTGGTGATCAGCGATTTGTAGTGGGGCTGTTATAGTGCGGAGAGCAACCCAACACTAACTCACACTGTTTTTTTTTTTTTAACAGCACATTGCTGCTGTCTGTAGAGAGCCCTGTGTTGTTTACCAACACAGGGCTCTCTTCTGTCATTCGCTCAGCCGATCAGCGGGTACCAGCCATACATCATTGGCCAGGATCCGTTGATTGGCGTTTTCTATAGTGAATGGCAGCACAACTGGGGCGCCCTCTACCCAGAAGAGTCAGATCACGTACATGTATATATACTAAAGTAACCCAGACCAAGGGCCCACTCAGTATTCTATGCATGCGTTTACTTGTCTAAAAAGGAGTCATTGTTCTCGGACTGTGATTGATTTGTATACATTTTTGTTTCATTTGGATTCCTTGTAAATTTCAATTTGCTCAAATACTCCCCTAAATCTCCTGAAGAAGTGAGGTTTCCACGAAACACGTTGGGGCATCAGACCCACATTGAAGATATCTTATGGGAAAGTCAGATGACTCAATTCTGAATGATATTTCTCATACTGAGGGCTGTATACCGTGGGTACTATTTAAAGGGAGGCTTTGTGAAATGCTGTTTCTGTGTATAGCTTTTATCATGTTTTCTATCATTTGAATTTATAAATTACATATGTTTTAAATGGTTGGTTTTGCCTTCTGGCATCTTAAAAATCTCACTTTCCTTATTGTATTTGTTAACCATTTCAATACCGTGCAATTTTACGCCTGCCTGCGCTCTCACACTTTGAATGACAATTGCGCGGTCATACAACATTGTACCCAAACTAAAATTTTAGCATTTTCTTCACACAACTAGAGCTTTCTTTTGGTGGTATTTAATCACCGCTGGGGTTTTTATTTTTTGCTAAATTAACAAAAAAAGACCAAAAGTTTTGAAAAAAAAACACGTTTTTCTTTGTTTCTGTTATAAAAGTTTACAAATAAATAATTGTTCTTCATAAATTTAGGCCGAGATGTATTCTGCTACATGTCTTTGGTGAAAATAACCCAAATTAGTATTTATTATTTAGTTTGTGGGAAAGTTATAGAGTTCACAAACTATGGTATATATATGAATATTGATCAATCCTGAAGTACTGACAGCCAATCTAATTTCTTGAGGTCCAAGAATGTCAGAACAGTACAGATATCCCCCAAATGTCAGAACAGGACAGATATCCCCCAAATGTCAGGACGGTACAGATATCCCCCAAATGTCAGGACGGTACAGATATCCCCCAAATGACCCCTTTTTGCAGAGTAGACAGTCCGACGTACTTCATAAGAGGCATGGCGAGTTTTTTGAAGTTGTATTTTTTTTGTCATAATTTTTCGGAAAATGAAAAAATGAAAAAAATTATTTTCACTATTTTTTATTTTACATACTGTCACCAGTGCAGTACAGCATCATCATATAACTGGAATGGCGGTGAACAGGGACACTGACTGGTGACAGTATGAAAAATATATATATATATATATATTTTTTTATTTTTTTTTATTTTTGTGTTTTTAATTTTTTATTACATTTTTTTATTTTTTTTTTAAGATTTTTTTTCATATTTTACTATGACCAAAGTAGTACAATGTTACCATAGTAACATTGTACTAGTTTGGGGAAGTTATCAGTATTTTTTTTTTTTTTTACACAATTTGCTTATAGCAAAGAATTACTTTGCTATAAGCAGGCATTTACCTGAATGAAATCGATTCATTCAGGTTTTTTTTTTTTTTTTTTTTTTTTTTTTTTTGTGCTTAGCTGTGATTTGGTCACAGCTAATCACATGGCATGTGCATGTGATTAGCTGTGACCATTCACAGCTAGGCACTAGTATACAATGGATAGCATGAATGAAGCCATCCATTGTATACAACTGTCATGTGACCTGCTGTGATTGGTCACAGCAGGTCACATGGTACCAGCAACGGGGGGCCGGTACTCAGATCTGTCATCGGCCGTGTCTGAGGTACACGGCCGGTGACAGATCGTGCCGCTGCGCGGCTCTGCATTAGCGCAAACTGCGCATGTGCGGGAGCACGCCAAATGGCGTGCACCCGGAATGCCGAAGCACTTTTGAAGCCGCCAAACGGCCATTGGCCGGGCGGCTAATGGTTAAACCCCAAAGATATTCGTTGGCCGCTACCTACACACAGATGGTTCCATTATCTGCTTCTGGCTTGACCAAATGTTTGTGGACACTTGGCCATCACACCAAGCTTGTTGAGTAACCCACTTGAAAACCATAGACATTAATATGGTGTTGCCCCCCCCCCCCCCATCACCTTCATGGAGGGCCATCTTTAAAATTGATTGGACCCTGGGAAAACATTTTTTTTTGGGCCCCCCTAACCCCCCCCCTTCAGCTCCCCACTCTGAAACATACAATATATAGCAGCTAAACTCAAAATCAGTTTACTGCAGCAGATCAGGCAACAATTGGTTGCCAGAGGTTACAGCATATCATTACTGCTCTCTGACTGGTTCTTAGAAGTTACAGCACACATTACGGCTCACTGATCAGTTGCTAGAGATTACAACACATCATTTCTGCTTGCTGATTGGTTGTTAGAGGTTACTACACATCATTACTGCTCACTGATTAATTGCACATCTTTACCGCTCACCCATTGGTTCTTAGAGGTTACTGTACATCATTACCACTCAAAGATTGGTTGCTAGAGGTTACTGCACATCATTACTGCTCACTAATTGGTTGCTAGAGGTTACTGCACATTATTACTGCTCACTAATTGGTTGCTAGAGGTTACTGCACATCATTACAGCTCACTGATTGGTTGCTAGAGGTTACAGCACACAATCTCCTCCCTTCCTGCACACCACAGACTGCGGAGGGGACAAGACTCACCAATAGACAGAAATATCTAGAACTTGTTATTACTAATGAGCATAGCAGAGAACATGCAACTATAAAGGTTGACTGAGTGCAGGTAGGAACAGAGCCCAATGTGAGCAGCATCTCCGAGCATGAGCTTCCAGGGTATTTAAAGAGTGCAGGGTTGAAGGGGACACTACGTACAGACTGCAGGGTTGAAGGGGACACTACGTACAGACTGCAGGGTTGAAGGGGACACTACGTACAGACTGCAGGGTTGAGACGTGTACTTTGTACGAAGTGCAGGGTTGAGGGGTTCGCTGTGCACAGATTTCAATGTTGCACTGTGTATGCAGTGCCGGATTGAGGGGTGTGCTATGTATGAAGTGCAGGGTTGAGGGGTGCACTCTATACAAAGTGCAGGATTAAAACAATATAAGTGCAGCGCTACAAACAATATTCAAATGACAAAAGGTGTAAACGATTGCCAGATGTAGGAATGTTGAAGATGATAAACAGTTCAGTGCAGGGGGAATCACAGGGCATATAGGTGTAATCCAATCCCAGGAATAGATAAATTGCCTGCTTACCAGAAGCGCAATTTGAATGCGCATGTACAAATTGCATGTAGCCGGAATCCCATGTAGGCGCTGCTTTCTAGTACCCAGATGGTCCGTCGGTGGTGGGACGATGCTGGCCTGGTCGGAACACACTGCACCTTGGATCCACACAGAGAGCCTAAAAATTGCTGGGGCTGAGGTATGGGAACTCAGTACCAGGTGCAAGGAGTAAAAATACTCATAGTGTAGTATGTTTTAAAATTATTTATTCAAAACGTAAAGCCATATAAATTTACAAAAAACGCATGCCTGCAGCCTGTAGCCAGTAAATGCAGCTTCAAAAAAGATGATCCTATACACTGACCAGTATAAACCATGGGTGGGCCGCCGGATCCCCTGACCCGGCGGCGTAACGTCAAGGCGTGCAAAGGCTCCTCCTAGACGCGTTTCGTGTCAATACACGTCCACTGTAGGGGTGATGGCATCACCCCTACAGTGGACGTGTATTGACACGAAACGCGTCTAGGAGGAGCCTTTGCACGCCTTGACGTTACGCCGCCGGGTCAGGGGATCCGGCGGCCCACCCATGGTTTATACTGGTCAGTGTATAGGATCATCTTTTTTGAAGCTGCATTTACTGGCTACAGGCTGCAGGCATGCGTTTTTTGTAAATTTATATGGCTTTACGTTTTGAATAAATAATTTTAAAACATACTACACTATGAGTATTTTTACTCCTTGCACCTGGTACTGAGTTCCCATACCTCAGCCCCAGCAATTTTTAGGCTCTCTGTGTGGATCCAAGGTGCAGTGTGTTCCGACCAGGCCAGCATCGTCCCACCACCGACGGACCATCTGGGTACTAGAAAGCAGCGCCTACATGGGATTCCGGCTACATGCAATTTGTACATGCGCATTCAAATTGCGCTTCTGGTAAGCAGGCAATTTATCTGTTCCTGGGATTGGATTACACCTATATGCCCTGTGATTCCCCCTGCACTGAACTGTTTATCATCTTCAACATTCCTACATCTGGCAATCGTTTACACCTTTTGTCATTTGAATATTGTTTGTAGCGCTGCACTTATATTGTTTTATTTTGGTTGGAAGGGCTTGTAGTTCCTTTTTGTGCACTTGTCGCTCACTGGAGTGCGCTCACTTTTTTTCCATATTTTATAAAGTGCAGGATTGAGGGACATTGAGCAATGCCTTATCGCTGAACCATAGCACCTCTCAAGGCCTTATCACCGAACGATAGAACCTCTCAATGTCTTATCACCGAATGATAGCACCTCTCAATGCCTTATCACTGAACGATAGCACCTCTCAATGCCTTATCACCGAACGATAGCATCTCTCAATGTCTTATCACTGAATGATAGTACCGCTCAATGCCTTATCACCGAACCATAGCACCGCTCAATGCATTATCACCAAATCATAGCACTGCTCAATGCCTTATCACCGAACCACAGAACCGCTCAATGCCTTATCACCGAACCACAGCACCGCTCAATGCATTATCACCAAATCATAGCACCACTCAATGCATTGTCACCGAACCACAGCACCGCTCAATACCTTATCACCGAACCATATCACAGCTCAATGCATTGTCACCGAACCATAGCACCGATCAATGCCTTATCACCGAACCATAGCACCGCTCAATGCCTTATCACTAAACCATAGCACCGGTCAATGCCTTATCACTAAACCATAGCACCGCTCAATGCCTTATCACTGAACCATATCACCGCTCAATGCCTTATCACTGAACCATATCACTGCTCAATGCCTTATCGTTGAACCATAGCACCGCTCAATGACTTATCACTAAACCATAGCACCGCTCAATGCCTTATCACCAAACCATAGCACGGATCAGTGCCTTATCACTGAACCATAGCACAGCTCACTGCCTTATCACTGAACCATAGCACCGCTCAATGCCTTATCAGTGAACCATATCACCACTCAATGCCTTATCACTGAATCATATAACTGCTCAATGCCTTATCGCTGAACCATAGCACCGCTCAGTGCCTTATCACTGAACCATAGCACCACTCAATGCCTTATCACCGAACCATAGCACCGCTCAGTGCCTTATCACTGAACCATAGCACCACTCAATGCCTTATCACCGAACCATAGCACCACTCAATGCCTTATCACCGAACCATAGCACCACTCAATGCCTTATCACCGAACCATAGCACCGCTCAATGCCTTATCACTGAACCATAGCACCGCTCAATGCGTTATCACTGAACCATAGCACCGCTCAATGCGTTATCACTGAACCATATCACCGCTCAATGCCTTATCGTTGAACCATAGCACCGCTCAATGCCTTATCACCGAACCATAGCACTGCTCAATGCCTTATCACTGAACCATATCACCGCTCAATGCCTTATCACTGAACCATAGCACTGCTCAATGCCTTACCACTGAACCATAGCACCGCTCAATGCCTTATCACCGAACCATAGCACCGCTCAATGCCTTATCACTGAACAATATCACTGCTCAATACCTTATCACTGAACCATAGCACCGCTCAGTGCCTTATCACCGAACCATAGCACCGCTCAATGCCTTATCACTGAACCATATCACTGCTCAATACCTTATCACTGAACCATAGCACCGCTCAGTGCCTTATTACTGAACCATATCACTGCTCAATACCTTATCACTGAACCATAGCACCGCTCAGTGCCTTATCACCGAACCATAGCACCGCTCAATGCCTTATCACTGAACCATATCACTGCTCAATACCTTATCACTGAACCATAGCACCGCTCAGTGCCTTATCACCGAACCATAGCACTGCTCAATGCCTTATCACCGAACCATAGCACCGCTCAATGCCTTATCACTAAACCATAGCACCGGTCAATGCCTTATCACTAAACCATAGCACCGCTCAATGCCTTATCACTGAACCATATCACCGCTCAATGCCTTATCACTGAACCATATCACTGCTCAATGCCTTATCGTTGAACCATAGCACCGCTCAATGACTTATCACTAAACCATAGCACCGCTCAATGCCTTATCACCGAACCATAGCACGGATCAGTGCCTTATCATTGAACCATAGCACAGCTCACTGCCTTATCACTGAACCATAGCACCGCTCAATGCCTTATCAGTGAACCATATCACCACTCAATGCCTTATCACTGAATCATATAACTGCTCAATGCCTTATCGCTGAACCATAGCACCACTCAATGCCTTATCACCGAACCATAGCACCGCTCAATGCCTTATCACTGAACCATATCACCGCTCAATGCGTTATCACTGAACCATATCACCGCTCAATGCCTTATCGTTGAACCATAGCACTGCTCAATGCCTTATCACCGAACCACAGCACTGCTCAATGCCTTATCACTGAACCATATCACCGCTCAATGCCTTATCACTGAACCATAGCACTGCTCAATGCCTTACCACTGAACCATAGCACCGCTCAATGCCTTATCACCGAACCATAGCACCGCTCAATGCCTTATCACTGAACCATATCACTGCTCAATACCTTATCACTGAACCATAGCACCGCTTAGTGCCTTATCACTGAACCATATCACTGCTCAATACCTTATCACTGAACCATAGCACCGCTCAGTGCCTTATCACCGAACCATAGCACCGCTCAATGCTTTATCACTGAACCATATCACTGCTCAATACCTTATCACTGAACCATAGCACCGCTCAGTGCCTTATCACCGAACCATAGCACCGCTCAATGCCTTATCACCAAACCATAGCACTGCTCAATGCCTTATCACCGAACGATAGCACCGCTCAATGCGTTATCACTGAACCAAAGCACCGCTCAATGCCTTATCACCGAACCTTAGCACCAAACTCCAATGCGAGAGTCTGATTCTTTTTATTTTTTTTTTTGTTAAGAAACAGCTGCAGTTTTCATAAATCACCTCTTTCGCACAGGTAATATTCCATGCTGCTCTAATTGCTGTTTCCTTACAAAACAGTTTTGCATGACCTGCCATTTTATTAATAAATGCCTGCATCAGAAGCTGGAGCCATCAGCAAGATCCAGAGACGTATATATCTCTATCAATACCCCATGTGTGCCTTCACCCCTTCTGTCACTGTGCTTATTACATAATATTTCTCTCGGTTTCTATTTCTTCAGCATATCTTCCACCTGCCACCCCGGCGCCATATGTTACCAGCAGCTGGTGGCAGGCAGAGATAGCGCTAGGTATTGGAGTTTAGCAGGGTGACCAGTCAAAATCACCAACAACCACCCTGCCAGCAAAAAGTATTTAAAGCAGACTTCTTGTTCATTTTACTGCACCAAATAAATTCCTGACCTGTCACAAAATAATTTTTTGGGCAATATCTTCCTTTTATTATCAATAAATATTTTATCAATATTATCAAGAAATTACAATTTCTGTGTTCCCTTGAACAGGGGTGGACTGACAACTCGTGGGGCCCCCGGGCAATAGGGGATCATGGGGCCCCCTGTGTCCTCACCCAAACCCAAAAAAAAAGCCTTTGAAAAAGCAAATGAAAGGTACCAGGGGCATCTCATGGGGCCCCTACTGAGCCCGGGCCCTCGGGCAGTGCCAGAGTGCTCGAATGGCCAGTCCGCCCCTGCCCTTGAACATATAAAGCCAAAAGGGACATGGGCGTTTAATTCATCCATGCTACTTAATTACTTCTTAAAAAAAAACATTCTCAATAAATTTTGTACATTTCTTAAATGGGAACTGAAAGATGTATTCAAAAATTTATTTTTATTTTACTTTATTTTATTACTTATTTTATTTTTCCTTTCATATTTTCTTATTTACTTTATTTTTCCCTTGGTTGTGATTTTCCTTGTATATGTTATTTTGTGATTTGCTTGATCTTTATCATTTTGTTTTCAAAAACGTTTGAAATGAATAAAAATGTATCGAAAAAAATATCAAGAAAAAGCCAAAACCAAACTCCAGTCAGTGACTTTGCCTAGGGTGAAATGATGTCATTGGAGGAAGCCTGCTCTATTATTATTATTATTATTATTATTATACAGGATTTATATTATTATTATACAGGATTTATATATTATTATTATTATTATTATTATTATTATACAGGATTTATATTATTATTATACAGGATTTATATATTATTATTATTATTATTATTATACAGGATTTATATATTATTATAATACAGGATTTATATATTATTATTATTATTATTATACAGGATTTATATATTATTATTATACAGGATTTATATATTATTATTATTATACAGGATTTGTATATTATTATTATACAGGATTTATATATTATTATTATTATTATACAGGATTTATATATTATTATTATACAGGATTTATATATTATTATTATTATTATTATTATACAGGATTTATATATTATTATTATACAGGATTTATATATTATTATTATTATTATTATTATTATTATTAAACAGGATTTATATATTATTATTATTATTATTATTAAACAGGATTTATATATTATTATTATACAGGATTTATATATTATTATTATTATACAGGATTTATATATTATTATTATACAGGATTTATATATTATTATTATTATTATTATTATACAGGATTTATTGCGCCAACAGTTTTCTCAGCGCTTTACAATATAACGGGAGACAATACAGCAACAATACAGTTCAATACAAGAGGGATAGGAGGACCTGATCCTGGGAGCTTACAATCTAGGAGTTTTATATATATATACTGCATGTTGAAATGCGTTTTTTATATATTACAAAATATATGAAAAATATTTTTTAAAATATATATTTTTTAAATATATTCTTCAGATTATTTTTTCTTAAATATAAAAAAAATTCCACAAATGTAGAGATTAAATGTCTTTTTAAAAATATTTTTCATATATTTTGTCATAAAAACACATTTCAACATACAGCATATATATATATATATATATATATATATATATATATATAAAACTGAAAAATGCTGTAAAACACTGTAAATTGTGTCAAACCTACGTTTTTTGGACTTTTTTTGTAAAAAAAAAAAAACTCTAAAAAATGCTAAAAGACGCAAACGAGAAAAAACGTAGCAAAACACCACTAAACGCTAATAAAAAAATGCTAAACACTGAAAAACTCACGTTTTTAATGTGACTTTACACAGCTAACGATACCAGCGTTATTAAAACGCCCCGTATGCATGGAGCCTAAAACACGGCAAACCGGCTTTTTTGGGTGCTTTTTTTTAGCAAAAATTTTATTTCATTTTTCTGTAAAAAAAACACAAAAAAAACGCAAACACAGAATTTTCAGCCACAGACAACATATTTGTAATATGCACTTATTTTCACTGCAACATATCAGTTGTCACTTTTTTTTTATTCAAGTCTTGTGATTTACTACACTCAGATTGGCGCCCTTTGGTGTTGATTTCTATTCACAGAGATTTCTTTAGTCTCCGAGGAGCTGAAACTCTGAAATTAGAACCACTTGCAGAATTGAGTGATAATGATTCGTGGGGGAAATTCGTCATCAGACACTGAAAACGATTCTGCGACTTTGCTCAGCGATGTGCGAACTTGGCGATCTATTTCACATTTCAGTGTTTTTGGTTTGATTATATTATTGAATTAAATTTATTATTATTATATTATTATTTTTTATGATTATTTATTATATTATAATTTATGATTTTGTGTTTCAAGTTTTATCATACCCGGGATGTTTACTAGACTCTTGTTCGGACAGATTTCAGTGAGTTATTCCTAATAATTACAGGCCTACAATAAAAAAATACATATTTCCATGCAAAAAAATGGTACCGCTTTGAGCACAGAAATATGGACATAATCAGACCACTAGGGAGGTTAAGCACAGGTAACGGGTGTGCACTTGCCAGGCATTTTATCACGTACCGAAGGCGCAGCAAATGTACCAAAAATGCAATAAAAAACATGCCACGCTCCACACCAAAAAAAGGACACGATCTTCTTTGGGGCATTTGGTACACACAGGGCTGCCCTATTCATGGCACGCATGAAAATCGTGACGAAAAAACGTGAGCGGGAATGCAAGTTTCCTCTACATGAAGATGTAAATGGACCTAAGGGCAAGTTTTACACTAGGGGCGGTAATACTCTGAAGTCTCCCTTGTGCGACTTTTCATGCGACTCACAGACCATTGTTTGCAATAGCACTTGTTCGGATTGGTGCGACTTAAAGCCACAGAGATTTTTGAAAAGGTGCCTGCACTAGTTTGGTGCTATCTTTAATGCGAATTTGGCCCAGAGAGTATAAAGTCGGATCAAAGTCACGCTGCAAAGTCGCACTGGAAATCAAACTGAATGGGGCCACTTTGCAAGCACCCTGCAACCTTCTGCAATGCATGCAGAACCTGAAAGGGTTTCTAATCCCTCTCTAATCTGTCCAAAGCAAACAAAAAAAAAAGTTTACTTGAATATATGATAAATACATGATACAGCTGAGAAAGACAGCCCTTGGCCAATATCTTTAAGGCTAGGTTGATTGCGTTTGATGCATTTTCTGAGTGCATTTTGTGTTTTTTTATGCTTTTTTTTGTATTTGTTATGCATTTTGTGCTTTGCGTGACTTTAGCTGGTTGCTAAGGAGTGAGTGGCTTCCTTAACAACCAGTAAACAACATGGTTGTTAAGGAGCGGGCGGCTGCAGAGTCCTTAACAACTCATGAGTCATCAGCTGTCAGCGGGGTTCCCTGCTGACAGAACTAGTGGATTTCTAGAGGAGTTTTTTAGCTGTAAAAACACTCTAATGCTGAAAAATGCTGCAAAATGTGGTAAAACGACGCAAACCAATGTTTTTAGACTTTTTTTGAGAAAAAAAAAATTTTGTCAAAAAGAATGCAAAGAAACGCTAAAACCCGCAAAACGCTGCTAAATGCTAATGCAAAAATGCTAAAAAAAAAAGCTGAAAACTCATGTTTTTAATGTGACTTTATACAGCTAACGTTACCAGTGCAGGGGCGGACTGACCATTTGGAAATTCGGGCACTGCCCGAGGGCCCGGGGTCAGTAGGGGGCCCCATGAGATGCCCCTGGTACCTTTTTCATAGGCTTTTTTGAGTTTGGGCAAGGACACAGGGGCCCCATGGTCCCCTATGAGTTGTCAGTCCGCCTCTTATTTAAAGGGAGGCTTTGTGAAATGCTGTTTCTGTGTATAGCTTTTATCATGATACCCTATTGCTCAGGGGCCCCATGAGTTATCAGTCCGCCCCTGTACCAGTGTGCATGAGAGTTCAATATAAAGAAACCTATTGGCCGAAATAAATTTTTTTTAAAAAAAAACAGCGTAGGGTCCCCCCCAATCCATACCAGGTCCTTTTTGTCTACTATGGATTTTGGGGGATCCCACGACGTTGTTTTTGTTTATTTCAGCATGGGGTTCCCCTTATTATTCATACTAGACCAAAAAGAGCTTGGTAAGTCAAGGCCTGGACTGAGCAAAGCTAAAAGGGAGGGCCAGCATGACTGGGGCGTGCAGATGAGGCGGAGCGTGGATTTGGGTGGGAGTATATGCAGGAGGTAAGGGGGTGGTTACTCACCTGATTGGAGTAGACAACCTTGAGTGGTGGTCTTGCCAGGATTAGGAGGTGGGATGGGTCTTGTCGGAGGTCGGTCGGAGCTTGTGCCAGCACTGGGGTGGTTTCTCCAGCCCTCACTCCCTGGAGCTTTTCGTGTTTTGTTTTGCTGTTTTGGTTATGGTTTGTTCTTTGTGTTTGTCCTGTGGTGGGTTCCTTGAGTTTGTTTCTTGTCTGGAAAGGCATTTGTGTCCCGAGGTGTTTGTCTGTTTTGTTTTGTCATGGCAGCCGGCAGGGGTCGATGGGTCTTTGAAGGCGGTGCTGGAGTGACAATTTGGTGGATTATGGGTTGGGCCCATCGTAGGTATGGGTGTTCCTTCCCAATTATGAGGTCACCTTGGTAAAGTGGGAGTTCATTGGCTGTATCTGGGAGTACGTAACTGTAGTATTGTCCCCGAGGCGGTGTAGTAGCGGCTGGGGGCCTTTTCATTGGGTGTCAGATACAGCCGAGTTTTGGATGTGAGTATCGGTGCCTTCGAAGACCTTGGACCCGATTGGGATCATTACTGTCAGTTATTATTTGAGTGTACTGTAATAATTGCTATGTTAGAGTTATGTTAAATAAATGGCTGCTATGGCCGGTTTTACACCAAAAGAGAGTAGCGTGCAGGGGCGGACTGACAACTCATGGGGCCCCCAGGAAATAGGGGATCATGGGGCCCCTGTGTCCTTGCCCAAACTCAAAAAAGCCTATGAAAAAGGTACCAGGGGCATCTCATGGGGCCCCCTACTGACCCCGGGCCCTCGGGCAGTGCCCGAGTTTCTAAATGGTCAGTCCGCCCCTGGTCGCGTGTTTATTTAGGTGGAGAAGGTTGAAGGGTGGTGGTGCTTTTATGGATTAAGGGTAAGTATTAGCCTCAATATTCTGCATGTCCATCAGTCATGGATTGGCTATTTTTTTCCAGATTTTTTTTATTTATTAATTGCCGGCACTAGTTTTTTTTTATTCATCTGTCAGCGAGGAACCCCACTGACAGCTGATGACTCATCTGCTGTTAAAGACGCAGCGGCTGCCTGATCCTTAACAACCATGTTGTTTACTGGTTGTTAGGGACGCTGGAGAACGCTCGCTCCTTAACAACCAGCTTACAGTCACAAAAAACACAACAAGCAAATTAAAAAAATGCATCAAAAACTTAATACTTGCATTTTTTGTGCGGTTCCATTGAAGTATATTACAGGCAAAATGCAATCTGCTGCGGGAAAAAAAAGTCCCTGACTCTTTCTAAAATCGTCCCAAAGCACATAGACGTGAAATCATGTTAAATGAACTGTAGTAAGTTTCTTCAAACTGGAAAAATGCACTGAAATCCGCATAATTGTGAACCTAGGGTAAAGCAAGTCTGCAGTAGCCATGTCGCAGTTCTCCCCTGACTGGTTTCCTTTAAACCATCTTTTTACGTCCCTTAGCTCTTGTTAAAAACCCAGGAAAATACATATTTCTCCAGCACAGAGGGATAACAATCAGCCCCCCGCTGCTCTCTCCTTTCGGTGATAGCTCCTGCTGGGTCCCCATCTAATGACGGCTGACACTAATTGACACCCGGCTGCCAGACTCGGTGAACGAGCTACAGAGGAGATGAATGCACAGCCTGGTCTAAACTCTTGCCGAGGTGGGTGGTCGGATTTAAAGTGATCTAATAGGTCTAAATAAAACCGGACGAGCCACCTACACTACTCAGACAGTGGGAGGCTGACAGAGTCTATCTCTCAACTCAAGGCCATCCTCAATCAGACACAACTCTAGGCTAGGTGTTATTTTACATGTGTGGAGCCTATCTATAGGAAAGTCGGAATCGATATTTCTCATGGCTGGGTAATATTTACAACAGTATCACCTATTTGTAAAGTTCTACTAAGCAATTTCTCCGCTCATCTGGTCACATTTCGACTTAGGTGAAAATAAGCCGCCGCTGTTCATAGAGAATGTTTCCCAAGCTCTTGTGTAGGTTCTCCCAAAGTAGTACAGAGGCCACCAGTCACACAAGCTCAGTCCCACACACACCGACAAATCAAAATGTGAATAATACGAACACCCCCAAAAATAAACAATAACCTCAACGGAAAAGATAAACTACTTTCACCCTTGAAAGTGATATAATCAGCAAAATGTTCTTTTCATTTCCCCTATATACCTTTTCTTAACTAAATCTATAAAGATATCCAAACTTAAATGTGCAATCTTAATTACCCCAAATACACATCTAACACCAACAAACATAAAATAAAATAAATAAAATACAATACAAAAAAAATTAAAAAAAAATGAAATAAAATAAATAAATAAACGTAGTGTCCAAAAAGTGTCCTTTTTCTATATACAACAAGTCCAAATCACTTTTTCTCCACTTCAATCGCTTTTCCTTGTGATATTTTATATGAATTTTAAATACGATGATCCAGTAGAAAAACCTCAAAGAAATATATAAATCGCAAATAGTGTATTATCTTAATACAAAAAATTATTTGTGCACTATGTATCATGCATACTCCAACACAAAGTGCTCAAGCAGTGAGAAAAAAAAAAAAAAGTTTTATCTATAATCTATAAATATGCTCTAAATGGGCACCAACAATATATCTCGAAGCACATTCCAAGTGCATCTATATAATGTGACAGTGAACTCAACACACTGCAACCGATGCTCAAAATGTGAATCAAATCAACCAGTGTAAAGGTGACAGGTGACTGGTGCTACAAATGAACAATTACCCTATGGAGGTAATAACCCGCTTTCTGGAATGGTAGATAACTGCACCTCCAATTTTCTCAAACTTCCATTAAACGTATGCCCATATCCTTTCGGTATATCTCCATATCCCTCATAAGGTGAAACAGGCAGTTAGAGACTGAGTAATAAAGGTAAAACTCTTTTATTACATCCACTTACATAAAAAAACTCCAGCTTTTGGCTTGTTTAGCACATGGACAGGCACTTTCCTGGAGAAAAATCGCATTTTCCCTAATCAAAGATGGCCACACACCTACTTCCGGTCTAGCGTAATACGTCACGTGTCCCAACGCGTTTCGTCACTTCCTGGACTTTGTCATCAAAGGGATTAAGATGATACACTATTTGCGATTTATATATTTCTTTGAGGTTTTTCTACTGGATCATCGTATTTGAAATTTCATATAAAATATCACAAGGAGAAGCGATTGAAGTGGAGAAAAAGTGATTTGGACTTGTTGTATATAGAAAAAGGACACTTTTTGGACACTTAGCTTATTTATTTATTTTATTTCATTTATTTTATTTTTTTTGTATTGTATTTTATTTATTTTATGTTTGTTGGTGATAGATGTGTATTTTGGGTAATTAAGATTGCACATTTAAGTTTGGATATCTTTATAGATTTAGTTAAGAAAAGGTATATAGGGGAAATGAAAAGAACATTTTGCTGATTACACCGACAAATCAGGCTCAGGCTTGGAATTTTTTATTTTTTGAACATTAATTGGAGAGGGGTTTAGGGTCACAAGGTACCCCAAAGCTATCAGTAACAGCGATAGGAGGACAAACCTGTAGGCAGTGTTTTGTCCACTGCAGGTGGTGGGTGAAAGTGGAAGACAACTGGATTTCTCTATAACTCCCTCGGTCACACAGGGCAGCGATCCGGTTGCATAATCTTCTCTGCCGGCCATCTTGGGTCAAGCATTTAAGATTCTTACCCTGGGTTTTGGCACGCTTTATGCAAGTGGTTAGTGTAGGGACAGGTCAGTCATTTATCACTACCCTCTTAAAGGCTGCTGAATTTGTTTTGGGTCCCCCTAAGCTCTGCATGGCAGGCAACACACATTTTTCACACTTGCACATTCAGAGTCAGTAAACAGTCCTTGAGCTGGTTTTTAGTTGTTTCTATTAGGGGTTACCAACTTGGAAGGGGTCTAGGGGTATATGGTATGCCCAAGGAACTGCAAAACTTGAGGACAAACTTCTCATCAACAAAAACTGTACAAAATGTTGATCAAGAAAAATAGAACTGTTTCTTTAAAGAGCACAAAAGTCTCCTTGCTGTACCTCCTCAGTCTTCGGATGAATCCTTCTCTTCACCCAGCTGCACTGAGGGTATCCCTGGGCAAGGGGGTCCCAAGAGCTAACAATGAAGTAGTCCTGGATTAGAACTAGTTGGATCTTGCACCTCACCACCCTCGTCCCTTATCTGGCCCAGGGGGTGTTGGAACACTCACACTGTCCTGTCAGCTTGGTGGGTTGGTAGCTGCCTTCAGACTTTACATTGGTCTGGCTCCTTCCCTTCTGCATAGGTTGTCCTCCCCAGGAGACGTTGGGACAGTGGAGATCCTCTCATCCAGAATCTTGCCTGTAGGCAGGCTCACCTCCTTGGGGCCCCTTCCCAGCCTTCCTTTCAATCCATCATCCACCCGACACTGCACACCTGTCTCCTCAACCCAAATTTGAGGGTGTGTGTAGTACTCAAATCCTGACAACTCCAATCCTTCCCTGCTTCCTCCTGTTTACATAACCTCTTGCCTGTCATCTAAACAGAAGGAAGCACACCACTGCAAATTCAATTAAACCTTGCACCACCTGGCTACAAGAGTGAGCAGAGGCATGACCTTATCTGACTGCTGATGCTCCTTTACTGTCTATTCAGAGGCCCATGGTGGGCAGGTGACCAAAATTAATGATTTACCTGCAGAGCAAAGGCCAGTCACCCACTTGGCTCCACTGTCTATGAGGGCTGTGTAAATCTTGAGACTGGTTGGACACAAATGCAAATCCTTTGGCCAGTAAAATATAAAATATAAAAATAAAATATATATAAGCTTCAGTAGATGTATTTCAATTCTGTATTTATCAGTTTGTCTGGAGTTCAGCTTTAAGATGTTCTTTTATGCCAAGATAATTGATGGCACCCTAAATCAGGTACAATCCATACCTATCTACAGTCCTGCTGCCTGCTGTCCTGCTGCCGGCCAGTTGTTGGAAAACTCATAGCTGCACCTAACTTTAGTTCCTTTGCTGTTCTGTTGGGTGAAATAACATCCTGGTCATCATGAGCTATAGTTTCAGCAGAGGGGGGCAGCAGTATGAGATGCAGAGCGTGGGCAGTTAAAGTGATTTTAAACCTCAGACATGAAATATGAACTAAGCATATCCCTCTATAACGTGTACTTGCCTCAATTAAAAGCATTAGGTGTCATTCCTCTCTACTGCCTCATTCCTCTGACACCAAGTGATAAAATGGTGACAGGGGAGGTAGCTCCAACACACAGCCTGAAAATGACAGCCTAATCTATGTTTCTGTGTGCTGTATGAAGGAGGTATGTCCCTTTCCTCCAATCAGCTCTCCTCAATGAGCTTTGTAATGTGAAGTTTCAGCTCTCCATCCCCTGTTTTCTGAACTCGCAGACAAGCTTTATAAATTCTGCACTTTGATAGATGTAGAGAAGAGATACTTCAAATAAACAGGTACAACTTATGTAGGAGGATGTGTTTCATCTCTGTGTATCGCCTGAGGCCAGTCACCTCACTGGGTATATGTGAGGGTTTACAACCACTTTAAGTAATCCATTAAACAACATTTTTTCCAGCTTCCAGGGCTTTGGCCAGGAGCCTTTCAACCTTTACAGCCCCGGTGTGATCCTTATACCAGTTCCAGAGAGGGGGAACGTTTCATACATCTCTGCAAGGACACTTCTGGCCTGTTGGATCTCATCTTCACCACACTAAGGTGCTTCATCCTTACATTTTCCAGTTCCTAATCTACACTCTGACCAGAAAGAGAAGGGAATCTTCAGGATAATTATATCTGCGTATTATCTATACGCTTCTGGTTAGTGCGCATTTCTATCATTTGCACTGGAGCAACAACGAGCCCCAATACAGGACCACATTTCTTGTGTCATCTTCTATTTTTAGTTTACTACTAAGTGGGGTGTAGCGCTCAAAACAAATAAAAACAATATGTCCACATATATAAACGCATGTGAATGCGTAAACGGATATAGAGTCTGTATCAAGAAGAAATATAGCAGATGAACTTGTGACTCCAACCAAAACTGAAAAATGCGCACTCACCAGAAGCGCATAGATAATGCGCATACATATATAAATTTCCAGAGTAGATTGGCCAATCCGGTGAACTTTATCCTATGGTGCAGTCATCAAGCCCTTGGAGAACGGTGTTGAATCCCTTGACCAGGAGTTCCTTCTTTAGGCTAAATGAGGTAATCACCCTGGAGAACCCTCTGATGAAGTGCTATTTGCACGAAAGGCCTCAGGAGGAACTAGACAGTACAGCACACTTCTGCTGCCTGGTGCTGGATTGAAGCCCGGGTGGCTATTTTAAATGAAGGTATAGTGCTTTTTTATTGTATATCACTATACCCTGCCTGTGATATGTGGTACTGCAAATAAAGGTTCATTAACATACTACACTATGGGCACCTTTTTTATGGCTCCTATTTGGAGCTATTAAGCCCACAGGTACCTGTCAGTATCCAACATATCTGGAGGAACAGGAGCCCCGTATCCAGGCTGATTACCTCATTTAGCCTAAAGAAGGAACTCCTGGTCAAATTTATATATGTATGCGCATTATCTATGCGCTTCCGGTGAGTGCGCATTTTTTACTTTTGGTTGGAGTCACAAGTTCATCTGCTATATTTCTTCTTGAAACAGACTCTATATCCGTTTACGCATTCACATGCGTTTATATATGTGGACATATTGTTTTTATTTGTTTTGAGCGCTACACCCCACTTATTTATCTATACTTTTACAGAGTTGTTATTGGTACCTCTTGGTGTTTTAGCAGCTACTTTTAGGAGCGCTCACTTCTATTTACTTTTAATTTGTAGTTTACTACTGTCATCTATATTTGCTAATATTATACAGCGCTGCTTTTTTTATATATCTGCATTAAACATCACTGGCCCCCAATGAACACCAATGAACCACACTCTAACCTCACCAAGCACTAGAGCACTATAGTTCCAGTGGGGGGCGGCAGCAGCCTAGGATGCAGAGGAACCCTAAACC
The DNA here is from genome assembly GCF_062004578.1 of Staurois parvus. Classification (NCBI taxonomy): domain Eukaryota; kingdom Metazoa; phylum Chordata; class Amphibia; order Anura; family Ranidae; genus Staurois; species Staurois parvus. The sequence goes on from NW_028317891.1 coordinate 5,219,046, forward strand.
AGGCATAGTCCATACACCTCAACAGTTTTGGATTCTGAGGGACTGTCTTGGGACTTTAACCACTGCTGCCCAGGCCAATTCTGACACTTCTTACATACATGTAAAAAGTCTGCATTTTTTTTCAAACTAGATAATTAGAGTCTGCAAACATTATCTCTTTTTTAAAAGCTAGGACCCTGGAGAAAAAAAAAACAGTGGTTGTTGGAATTTTTTTTATGTCACACGATAATTGCACAGCAGTTTGTCAAATACAAATTTTCAGGAAAAAATACACTTCAATGAATTTTTGCTAAAATATAATATATACAGTGTACATATATATATATATATATATATACATTTATTTATATATATATATATATATATATATATATACACACTCTAATTTATCTTTATCGAAAGGAGGAATAATCAAAACAGACCTAAACCTAGGCAAGTCTAGCATCTATAATAAAGGAAATAGTAAAAGCTATGATAGGCAATTATATAGAATGAAGCATTTAGTCTACAATACTTAGGAAAAGGAGAAAATGTCCTTTGGGTAATTTCCATTTGTGATTCATCTAGATGTTTGTTCAGTGCATGCCATACAAGACATACAGTATTATGGACACAAGAGATGTATTTAGCTTGAGAAACATTTAAAGGAAATAAAAGATTAAATCCTCTTCCGTTTTCCAAGGACAACATGTGTATTGACTTCTCATATGACACAATGAAATGTTATGTACAGTTTCCAATCTGTTTCCTATCCTCGGTCACCCGCATCTCCACTGACCAGATGGTGATTCGAATCTCAGAACGTGCTCCAAAGATCTCCAGTTTATATCTTCCACCCCAATAAATCCATCCAACAATCCCCAGAGACACGGTCAAGATTTTGTTTGGCAAGTGCCTATCGCATCTGGATAGGTCTTTTCTTTTGTTTCAAATGTTTTGCTTCAATAAATGTTAAGCGGTTAGTTCAAACGTAAAAGAAAAAGAGGGAAGGGAGAAAAGGAGGATGGAAGAAAGGAGGGATGGATTGAACAAGAGAGAAAAGAAGGAAGGGAGGAAACGTGAGGAAAGAAGAAAGGAAGAGCGACAGAAGGAGAGAAGAATAGATAAGCAGGGAGGGAGGGTGGAGGGGAAATAAGAAAAGAAGGGAGGGAGGGAGGGAGAAAAGAAGAAAATAAGGGAAGGCGGAAAGAAGGGAGGAAAGTAGAAAAGACAAAAAGGAAGGAAGGAAGGACTGAAGGAGGGAAAGAATGGGAGGAGGAAACGAGAGAGGGAAGGAAGAGAGAGAGGGAAGGAAGAGAGGGAGGGAAGGAAGGAAGGAAGGAAGGAAGGAAGGAAGGAAGGAAGGAAGGAAGGAAGGAAAGAAGGAAGGAAGGAAGGAACAGAGGGAAGGAAGGAAGGAAGGAAGGAAGAAGAGAAGGAAGGAAAGAAAGAAAGAAAAAACAAAAGGAGGAAAGAAAGAATAAAAGAAACGAGAGAGGGAGGAATAGTAGACATAGGAAGGGAGGGAATAATAAAAGAAGGAAAGAATGGAAGAAGAAAGCAAGGAAAGAAAGAAAGGAAGGGAGAGAGAGAGAGAGAGAGAGAGAGAGAGAGAGAGGGGGGGGGGCAGGGAAGAATGAAGGAGGGAAAGAATGGGAGGAGAAAACAAGGAAAGGAGAAAGGGAAGGAAAAGGAAGGAAGGAAGGGAGGGAGGGAAGAAGAAGCAAAGAGAGTGAGGAAAGAAGAAAATAAGGGAAGGCAGAAAGAAGGGAGGAAAGAAGAAAAGACAAAAGGAAGGAAGGACTGAACGGGGGAAAGAATGGGAGGAGGAAACAAGTAAAGGAGAAAGGGAAAGAAGAAAAGGAAGGAAGGAAGGAAGGAAGGGAGGGAGGGAGGAAAGAGGAAGAGCAGGAAGGAAAGAAAGAAGAAACAAAGGAAGGGAGGAAAGAAGAAAAGAAAGGAGGGACGAAGGAATAGAGATAGGAAGGGAGGGAATAATGAAAGAAGAAAAGAATGGAAAAGAAAGCAAGGAAAGGAAAAAGGGAAGGAAGAAATAGATAAAAAAAAGGAAGGAAGGAAGGAAGGAAGAAATGGAGGGCAGAAACAAGGAAGAGAGAAGGGGAGGGAAGGTATGAGAAAGGAAGGAAGGTAGAAGGGAATTAAGAGTGGAAACAAGGAATGGATAAAAGGAAGGTAGGAAGGACAGAGGAAAGAATGAAAAAAAAAAACGGTATGAAAGAAGGAAAAAATGATGGAAGGAAGGCAGAGAGTGAAAAATACAGAAGGAAAGAGAGGAAGGCTCAGCATGGCCTATACAATCCCGTAGCTGGAAATGCTGCCATGAAATGCTGGTTTAGTCCTGCTCAGTACTAAGCAGTTAACAACATAAGAACACTAGGACATTAACTTTTTTATTGATCTGTTTATAATTATTATTTTTGCAGAAATAATTGCAGGCCTGCTGCTTTTCTGAAATGATAATGAGAAGAAGCGATGCGGCCATTTAAGGTAAAATCACGGAACTTCTTAATTTTATTTATTTATTTTTTTAGCAGGAAGACCAGACTTTTCCCTGCAGTCGTTGCAAAGCACGGCTCTGTTCGAGAAGTCTCCTTCGCTATGATCCGGACGAATATTGGCACGCGCCTTACTAAAAACAATCAATACCTTTATTACTCACAGGAGAAATTTGGCTAACCAGACAATCTTTCAAATATATGAACTGAAACTGCATTGCCTTGCCTTTCACTGCTGGCACCGCGCCGGTTACAGCCATTTAACACTAATCTGATACGCAGTCTGTCTGCGCCGCAGTGCCCGGCCTGTGCGATGTGTCAATACCGGAGTGTTAAACACAAGGCAATTGATGGTAAATAGGGAAAATTAGACTGACCTAATCTCCATAGCTCTCTGCTTGATGTTAAACTTTAATTAGATTCTTATTTTCTTTAACTTTTAACAGCTCTTCTGTGTTTTCTAAATGTGGGATTCTTGCTTTTTTTTCCCAAATCTTTATTACATTTCCGTATATTGATCGCCTTTTAACAAATGAAATTATTTATACCGGCTCAAGTAACTGCTGCAGCTTCAGAGGTAAGTTTGGATAAGGAAGAGCTAACCACATCATGTGTCAGGGCTGAAGACAACAACAATACCCTTTATGGACACATATGTGGGCAGTCCCCAGATGATTAATTTCAGGTGTTTCCATTGAAAGGTACTGATTGCCTCCTGGGTGACGTCATTGACCATTTGTGAACATTACCATACATGGTCAATAATGTCATGGGATCCCAGTGAAGTCATTGACCAAATATGGTCATATAGGGCAGTAGGGGTACTATCAGGGGCGGACTGACAACTCATAGGGCCCCCGGGCAATAGGGGATTATGGGGCCCCTGTGTCCTTGCTCAAACTCAAAAAAGCCTATGAAAAAGGTACCAGGGGCATCTCATGGGGGCCCCTACTGACCCCGGGCCCTCGGGCAGTGCCCGAGTTTCCAAATGGTCAGTTTGCCCCTGGGTACTATGTACCCCTTACTCATTCATATTTGGGGGAAGGGGTGGTATTTTGGGGCCCCTAATTGTTAATGGAGGTTTACAGATATTGATAAGCCCCCTGCCCGTACACCATCACAGCCACCAGGCCAGGGTTGTGGGAAGAGGGCCCTTGTTCTCATCATCATGGTACCCCCATGGTAAAGTGGGCTTCCAGATTTCAAAAAGACCCCCACCCGTGACCCCCGCAACCACCAGGCCAGGGTTGTGGGAAAAAGGACCATGTTATCATAAACATGGTACCCTTCATGTTCAAGGGATATTCCAAAATTCAATAAGACTCCCACCCGTAGAACCCTGCAACCACCAGGCCAGGGTTGTGGGAAAAAGGCCCATGTTCTCATAAACATGGTACCCTTCATGTTAAAGGGATATTCCAAAATTCAATAAGACTCCCACCCGTAGAACCCTGCAACCACTGGGGGGAAAGGTTATGGGGAAGAGGCCCTTGTCTACATCAATGTGGTACCCTCCATGCAGCGGCGGACTTACAACTCATGGGGTCCCTGGGCAATAGGGGATCATGGGGCCCCTGTGATCTTGCCAACACTCAAAGCACACCCAAAAAACCCTATAAAAAAGTACCAGGGGCATTTCATGGGGCCCCCTACTGACCCTGGGCCCTCGGGCAGTGCCCGAGTTTTCGAATGGTCAGTCCGCCCCTGCCTCCATGTTAAAGGGAGCTTCCAGATTTCGGTAAGACCTTCACCCATAGAAATCTGCAACCACCAGGGCAAGGGTTGTGGGAAAGAGGCCCTTGTCCACATCAACATTTTACCCCCATGTTAAAGGATCTTCCAGATTTCGGTAAGACCTTCACCCATAGAAATCTGCAACCACAAGGGCAAGGGTTGTGGGAAAGAGGCCCTTGTCCTCATGAACATTTTACCCCCATGTTAAAGGGGCTTCCAGATTTTGGTAAGACCTTCACCCATAGAAATCTGCAACCACAAGGGCAAGAGATGTGGGAAAGAGGCCCTTGTCCTCATCAACATTTTACCCCCATGTTAAAGGGGCTTCCAGATTTCAGTAAGACCTTCACCCATAGAAATCTGCAACCACCAGGGCAAGGGTTGTGGGAAAGAGGCCCTTGTCCACATCAACATTTTACCCCCATGTTAAAGGATCTTCCAGATTTCAGTAAGACCTTCACCCATAGAAATCTGCAACCACAAGGGCAAGGGTTGTGGGAAAGAGGCCCTTGTCCTCATCAACATTTTACCCCCATGTTAAAGGGGCTTCCAGATTTCGGTAAGACCTTCACCCATAGAAATCTGCAACTACCAGGGCAAGGGTTGTGGGAAAGAGGCCCTTGTCCTCATGAACATTTTACCCCCATGTTAAAGGGGCTTCCAGATTTCGGTAAGACCTTCACCCATAGAAATCTGCAACTACCAGGGCAAGGGTTGTGGGAAAGAGGCCCTTGTCCTCATGAACATTTTACCCCCATGTTAAAGGGGCTTCCAGATTTCAAAAAGACCCCCGCAACCACCGGGCCAGGGTAGTGAGAAAGAGGCCCTTGTCCTCATAAACATGGTACCCTCCATGTTAAAGGGGGCTTCCAGAATTCAATAGGACCCTCACCCATAGAACTCTGCAAGACCCGGGGCCAAGGTTGTGGGGAAGAGGTCCCTGTCTACATCAGTATGGTACCCTTCATGTAAAGGACATGCGGCTTGGTATGGTTTAGGAGGGATGCATGCTCGTCTCCCCCCTTCTCTAACCTGCCACTCTGCATACTCAGCTAAAGGTCTGTTATGGATTTTTGGGGGATAACTCACACTTTTTTTTCTTCATTTGAAATTCACTTGAAATTGACTAGATTGAAATTCATAGCAGACCTGTATGAAACCCTCATCTAGGGATCTGTCCCTTTGCTGACAATCTAAGCACACTTTTTCTTTGTAAATGTCAGTGTTGCTGTAGGACCCTAGTTCTCTGTATGGGAGGTCAGAGATGAATCCTGCTGAGTCAGAGCTAGAGCCCTCCAAGCAGAAGGGACAGCAAGTTATACTTAAATTGTTTGCCCCCCCCCCCAAAAAAAAAATCAAAAGTCAGCAGCTACAAATACTGTAACTACTGACTTTTAATATTAGGGCACTTACCTGGCCAGGGCTGTTGGGTGTTGGCTCGCCATCTTGACTAAGGGAAACCGGCAGTGAAGCCTTGTGGGTCCTCTGGGACCTGTTGAGTTTTCCAGAGGGCTGCTGGGGAAGGGCAGGGGGGTGGTGAACTTTCGGCTCAGTTCTCTGAAAGTGGGAGCCTGTCATAACTAGGAACCTGTCATAACTAGGTACCCCCTCCAAAAGGTGCCAAATGTGACAGCAGAGGGGGAATAGGAGGCAGATAATGGAGAGCTTTAGCTCTGAATCATCAAGAGGCAAGTTGTACATCTGCAGAGAGACCACCACTTTTTTTTTACAGAGACCAGGGATCCTTTTCTGCAGCATGCTGGCACTGGACAGGCTTTGCTACTTAAGCTGTGGCAGCTTTCTAAGGAAAACAACTGTAAGACTTTGCACACCAATTGTATGAATGCACCTGGCATATATTTAGCTGGCTTGATTTGAAAGTTAAATTGAGTTTTTAAACTGATTTAATCTCTAGGGGTAGCAAAGCTGATGCTGCTTATCTTTGGTCTCCTTTTTCCTGGGCATCCAGTAAATGAGGAGCCATGTCTCAGTTTCATTCAGTTGCATAAATTGCAGCTTGAGCTATTAAGCTCTGTAAACAGCAGGATTTTTACAACAGAAAGAATAGGGATAAAAGAAAAAGGTATAAAAAGATACCAAAAAAAAATAAAGATTGCAAAATAACTAATTTTTCATATTTAACTAACTTATTCAGCATACTAACATACTAATTGTATTCAGCTATACTAATTGTATTTTTTTAACCCTTGAAAAAATAAAAAAAGAAATGCAAGTGAAGAAAAAAATATTCCTATTAAATAAAAAAAGTAAAATAAAAAAATAAAATGACAATTATTAAAAATAAAAAAATAATGGCCAAAAAAAATAAATATTGCAAAATACGAATAACTAATTTTTCATATTCAACTAACTTATTCTGCATACTAACATACTAATTGTATTCAACTATACTAATTGTATTTTTTTAACCCTTGAAAAAATAACAAAAGAAATGCAAGTGAAGAAAAAAATATTCCTATTAAACAAAAAAAGTAAAATAAAATAAAATGACAATGATTAAAAATAAAAAATAATGGCCAAAAAAAATAAAGATTGCAAAATACGAATAACTAATTTTTCATATTCAACTAACTTATTCTGCATACTAACATACTATTTGTATTCAACTATACTAATTGTATTTTTTTTTCATATTCAACTAACTTATTCTGCATACTAACATACTAATTGTATTCAGCTATACTAATTGTATTTTTTTAACCCTTGAAAAAATAACAAAAGAAATGCAAGTGAAGAAAAAAATATTCCAATTAAATAAAAAAAAAAAGTAAATAAAAAAATAAAATGACAATTATTAAAAATAAAAAAATAATGGCCAAAAAAAATAAAGATTGCAAACTACGAATAACTAATTTTTCATATTCAACTAATTTATTCAGCATACTAACATACTAATTGTATTCAGCTATACTAATTGTATTTTTGTAACCCTTGAAAAAATAAAAAAATAAATGCAAGTGAAGAAAAAAAAATATTCCTATTAAATAAAAAAAGTAAAATAAAAAAATAAAATGGCAATTATTAAAAATAAAAAAATAATGGCCAAAAAAAATAAAGATTGCAAAATACGAATAACTAATTTTTCATATTCAACTAACGTATTCTGCATACTAACATACTAATTGTATTCAACTATACTAATTGTATTTTTTTTTCATATTCAACTAACTTATTCTGCATACTAACATACTAATTGTATTCAGCTATACTAATTGTATTTTTTTAACCCTTGAAAAAATAACAAAAGAAATGCAAGTGAAGAAAAAAATATTCCAATTAAATAAAAAAAAAAAGTAAATAAAAAAATAAAATGACAATTATTAAAAATAAAAAAATAATGGCCAAAAAAAATAAAGATTGCAAAATACGAATAACTAATTTTTCATATTCAACTAATTTATTCAGCATACTAACATACTAATTGTATTCAGCTATACTAATTGTATTTTTGTAACCCTTGAAAAAATAACAAAAGAAATGCAAGTGAAGAAAAAAATATTCCTATTAAATAAAAAAAAGTAAAATAAAAAAATAAAATGACAATGATTAAAAATAAAAAAATAATGGCCAAAAAAAATAAAGATTGCAAAATACGAATAACTAATTTTTCATATTCAACTAACTTATTCTGCATACTAACATACTAATTGTATTCAACTATACTAATTGTATTTTTTTTTCATATTCAACTAACTTATTCTGCATACTAACATACTAATTGTATTCAGCTATACTAATTGTATTTTTGTAACCCTTGAAAAAATAAAAAAATAAATGCAAGTGAAGAAAAAAAAAATATTCCTATTAAATAAAAAAAGTAAAATAAAAAAATAAAATGGCAATTATTAAAAATAAAAAAATAATGGCCAAAAAAAATAAAGATTGCAAAATACGAATAACTAATTTTTCATATTCAACTAACGTATTCTGCATACTAACATACTAATTGTATTCAGCTATACTAATTGTATTTTTTTTTCATTTTCAACTAACTTATTCTGCATACTAACATACTAATTGTATTCAGCTATACTAATTGTATTTTTTTAACCCTTGAAAAAATAACAAAAGAAATGCAAGTGAAGAAAAAATTTTTCCAATTAAATAAAAAAAAAAGTAAATAAAAAAATAAAATGACAATTATTAAAAATAAAAAAATAATGGCCAAAAAAAATAAAGATTGCAAAATACGAATAACTAATTTTTCATATTCAACTAATTTATTCAGCATACTAACATACTAATTGTATTCAGCTATACTAATTGTATTTTTTTAACCCTTGAAAAAATAACAAAAGAAATGCAAGTGAAGAAAAAAATATTCCAATTAAATAAAAAAAAAAGTAAATAAAAAAATAAAATGACAATTATTAAAAATAAAAAAATAATGGCCAAAAAAAATAAAGATTGCAAAATACGAATAACTAATTTTTCATATTCAACTAATTTATTCAGCATACTAACATACTAATTGTATTTAGCTATACTAATTGTATTTTTTTAACCCTTGAAAAAATAACAAAAGAAATGCAAGTGAAGAAAAAAATATTCCAATTAAATAAAAAAAAAAAGTAAATAAAAAAATAAAATGACAATTATTAAAAATAAAAAAATAATGGCCAAAAAAAATAAAGATTGCAAAATACGAATAACTAATTTTTCATATTCAACTAATTTATTCAGCATACTAACATACTAATTGTATTCAGCTATACTAATTGTATTTTTGTAACCCTTGAAAAAATAACAAAAGAAATGCAAGTGAAGAAAAAAATATTCCTATTAAATAAAAAAAGTAAAATAAAAAAATAAAATGGCAATTATTAAAAATAAAAAAATAATGGCCAAAAAAAATAAAGATTGCAAAATACGAATAACTAATTTTTCATATTCAACTAACTTATTCTGCATACTAACATACTAATTGTATTCAACTATACTAATTGTATTTTTTTTTCATATTCAACTAACTTATTCTGCATACTAACATACTAATTGTATTCAGCTATACTAATTGTATTTTTGTAACCCTTGAAAAAATAAAAAAATAAATGCAAGTGAAGAAAAAAAAAATATTCCTATTAAATAAAAAAACTAAAATAAAAAAATAAAATGGCAATTATTAAAAATAAAAAAAAATGGCCAAAAAAAATAAAGATTGCAAAATACGAATAACTAATTTTTCATATTCAACTAACGTATTCTGCATACTAACATACTAATTGTATTCAGCTATACTAATTGTATTTTTTTTTCATTTTCAACTAACTTATTCTGCATACTAACATACTAATTGTATTCAGCTATACTAATTGTATTTTTTTAACCCTTGAAAAAATAACAAAAGAAATGCAAGTGAAGAAAAAATTTTTCCAATTAAATAAAAAAAAAAGTAAATAAAAAAATAAAATGACAATTATTAAAAATAAAAAAATAATGGCCAAAAAAAATAAAGATTGCAAAATACGAATAACTAATTTTTCATATTCAACTAATTTATTCAGCATACTAACATACTAATTGTATTCAGCTATACTAATTGTATTTTTTTAACCCTTGAAAAAATAACAAAAGAAATGCAAGTGAAGAAAAAAATATTCCAATTAAATAAAAAAAAAAGTAAATAAAAAAATAAAATGACAATTATTAAAAATAAAAAAATAATGGCCAAAAAAAATAAAGATTGCAAAATACGAATAACTAATTTTTCATATTCAACTAATTTATTCAGCATACTAACATACTAATTGTATTCAGCTATACTAATTGTATTTTTTTAACCCTTGAAAAAATAACAAAAGAAATGCAAGTGAAGAAAAAAATATTCCAATTAAATAAAAAAAAAAGTAAATAAAAAAATAAAATGACAATTATTAAAAATAAAAAAATAAATGCCAAAAAAAATAAAGATTGCAAAATACGAATAACTAATTTTTCATATTCAACTAATTTATTCAGCATACTAACATACTAATTGTATTCAGCTATACTAATTGTATTTTTGTAACCCTTGAAAAAATAAAAAAAGAAATGCAAGTGAAGAAAAAAAAATTCCTATTAAATAAAAAAAGTAAAATAAAAAAATAAAATGACAATGATTAAAAATAAAAAAAATAATGGCCAAAAAAAATAAAGATTGCAAAATACGAATAACTAATTTTTCATATTCAACTAACTTATTCTGCATACTAACATACTAATTGTATTCAACTATACTAATTGTATTTTTTTTTCATATTCAACTAACTTATTCAGCATACTAACATACTAATTGTATCCAGCTATACTAATTGTATTTTTTTAACCCTTGAAAAAATAACAAAAGAAATGCAAGTGAAGAAAAAAATATTCCAATTAAATAAAAAAAAAAGTAAATAAAAAAATAAAATGACAATGATTAAAAATAAAAAAATAATGGCCAAAAAAAATAAAGATTGCAAAATACGAATAACTAATTTTTCATATTCAACTAACTTATTCTGCATACTAACATACTAATTGTATTCAGCTATACTAATTGTATTTTTTTAACCCTTGAAAAAATTAAAAAAAGAAATGCAAGTGAAGAAAAAAATATTCCTATTAAATAAAAAAAAGTAAAATAAAAAAATAAAATGACAATTATTAAAAACAAGAAAAATAATGGCCAAAAAAAATAAAGATTGCAAAATACGAATAACTAATTTTTCATATTCAACTAACTTATTCTGCATACTAACATACTAATTGTATTTTTTTAACCCTTGAAAAAATAAAAAAAGAAATGCAAGTGAAGAAAAAAATATTCCTATTAAATAAAAAAAAGTTAAATAAAAAAATAAAACAACAATTATTAAAAATAAAACAATAGTAAAGAAAGGCAAACATTTACCCAATCCGCCAACTTGGATTGGAATTTTATTTTCCTAATGGTCACAATAAAAGTTAAGTCCATATTTTAGTATAGTTGTACGTGTCTCAAAGTATATATATATGTTCTTACTGATTAGGTATTAATGAACTTTGGTTCACTTAACAAAAATTAAAACATTATTTTTAATTGTGTTTTAATTCATACCGTAATAAATATAGAATAGTTATACCAAACCGCTGTACATTCTCTCTAAATTAAAATAAAATGACAGAAATAAAGTATAGATTTAAAAAAAAAAAAATTCTCATTGTATATTAATGAATTTTGGGATTTGTTGTTTTCCTTTAAGATAAAAAAAAATTCCGACTAACAAATCGGTGTTAACCAACTGTAAGCCGCTGTGTCCCACCATGTACTGGAAAGCAATAAGCTCTTTGTAATTGCAAATTCCCTGTGATTGATTTCAGCTTTGCCCCCAGCACTCGCATGGATACCAAATGCGCGGAGAACACACAAAATGATAAAAAGAGCCGTGTATAAACATTCTTAGATTAAAGCATAACATTGATTTAATACATAATTTAAAGTCTGCTCGGTACAAAGACATATATCAAGGTCTCACCCAAATCAAATAATACAAAGTTTGTTCCTTCCATGGGCGGTGTTGCAGTTTGTTTTCTTCTTGTTTGAAAAAAAAATCACATATAATAAAGATGTTGATCCATTTTCTCTTACTTGACGTGCTTCTTAACCACTTGCCTACCGGGCACTTATACCCCCTTCCTTACCAGGCCAATTTTCAGCTTTCAGCGCTGCCGCACTTTGATTGACAATTGCGCGGTCATGCAACATTGTACCCATATGAAATTTTGATCATTTTTTTCTTTTGGTGGTATTTAATCGCCACCGGGCGCTTTACTTTTTGCGCTATAAATTAAAAAAAGTGCAAAAAATTTGAAATAAAAAAAAAAGTTTATTTGTTTCTTTTATAAAATTTTTCAAACAGGTATTTTTTCTCCTTCACTGATTTGCGTTGATGAGGCGGCACTGATGGGCACTGATAGGCGGCACTGATGGGCACTGATAGGCAGCACTAAAGGGCACTGATAGGCAGTACTAATGAGGTGGCACGGATAGGCGGCACTGATAGACAGCACTAATTAGGGGTCACGGATAGGCGGCACTGATATGCAGCACTGATAGGCGGCACTGATAGGTGACACTGATGATGGGTACTGATAGACGGCACTGACTGGCATCACTTCTGGGCACTGACTGGCGGCACTGACTGGCACAACCCCTGGGCACTGACTGGTGGCACTGACTGGCAGCACTGCTGGGCTGCACTGGTGGGTGGCACTGGTGGGCAGCACTGGTGGGTGGGCACAGGTGGGTGGCACTGGTGGGCACAGGTGGGTGGCACTGGTGGGCACAGGTGGGTGGGCACAGGTGGGTGGCACTGCTGGGCACATGTAGGTGGCACTTCTGGGCACAGGTAGGTGGCACTGCAGAGTGGCACAGGTGGGTGCACTGCTGGGCACAGGTGGGGGCACTGCTGGGCACAGGTGGGGGCACTGCTGGGAACAGGTGGGCGGGGCTAGTGGGCGCACTGCTGGGCGGAACTTGCGGGTGTCACTGCTGGGCACCGATCATCAGGGCACTGATCATCAGTGCCCTGATGATCGGTGCCGATCCCCGCTCTGACAACTGCCGGTTCTCGGCAGTACTTTCCTCACGATCTGACAGCGTTAGGAAAGTGCAGCCGAGAACCGGCACTTGCATTTCCCTGTGATCAGCGTGTCATTGGACACCGCTGATCACGTGGTAAAAGGCCGGTGGGATCGGCCTTTCACCACATCACGTGATCAGCTGTGTCCATAGGACACAGCGATCACGGAGATCGCCGGGTGCGCGCCCCCTGGGGCGCGCAGGAGAGCGCGTTCTGGGAGGACGTCATATGACGTCCACTCAGAACTGTCCGGCCGCGGTGAAGCCGTCATTCAGCTATGCGCGGTCGGCAAGAAGTTAAAGAACGCCATGAAATGTCAAGGAAAGACTTTCTGTCGAGATTTTTCTATTTAACTTTTTACAGGATTGGCGCAATGTTAAATAAAAATCCAGCTGATTGGAAGTTGGGGGCATTGCTATTTTTTTCTTTCTTTCAAAAAGTGCAAATGAGTACCACGTAGAGTACTATGAAGATACATATACAGTGGGGCAAAAAAGTATTTTGTCAGTGTTGCCCAGTGACAGCCCCAATACATCACTGCTCTAGAGGAGATCTGCATGGAGGATGGGCCAACATACCAGCAACAATTTGTGCCAACCTTGTGAAGACCTACTGTTATGATCCGCCAGGTGGTGCCTCTGGCTGCCCACTTGACAGACCTACCCAAAGCGTGGAGTCTAAGTCCCGGTCTGTGCTTTCACCAGGGCCCCTGATGGTGGGGATGGACTTGAAACAGACCAGGACCAGGTCACGACCTCTGAGCAGGCCTACCAGTGGCAGAGGGAACCTCCGGGGATGTATAGGTACCGGGAGAGCCAGATGTGAGGAGGCCGGCAGGACCTAGCAGGATGGATCACGAGTAGTGGTCCCGTGGGGTTGGCGAGGTACAGAATCGGCAGGCGGAGAATCGTCAGGTCACACGCAGGGTCAGCAGGATAAGTCAGTCTGTAGATAGGTCAAACAAGCCGGGAGTCAGGATGGGAGAAGGCAGAGTAGTCAGGAACAATCCGGGTCAAACACAGGAGAAGGCAGAGTAGTCAGGACAATCCGGGTCAAATACAGGAGAAGGCAGCGTAGTCAGGACAATCCGGGTCAAACACAGGAGAAGGCAGAGTAGTCAGGGTCAATCAGGGTCAAACACAGGAGAAGGCAGAGTAGTCAGGACAATCCGGGTCAAATACAGGAGAAGGTAGAGTAGTCAGGACAATCCGGGTCAAATACAGGAGAAGGCAGGGTAGCCAGGAACAATCCGGGTCAAACACAGGAGACGGCAGCGTAGTCAGGACAATCCGGGTCAAACACAGGAGAAGGCAGAGTAGTCAGGAACAATCCGGGTCAAACACAGGAGAAGGCAGAGTAGTCAGGACAATCCGGGTCAAACACAGGAGAAGGCAGAGTAGTCAGGACAATCCGGGTCAAACACAGGAGACGGCAGCGTAGTCAGGACAATCCGGGTCAAACACAGGAGAAGGCAGAGTAGTCAGGAACAATCCGGGTCAAACACAGGAGAAGGCAGAGTAGTCAGGACAATCCGGGTCAAACACAGGAGAAGGCAGAGTAGTCAGGACAATCCGGGTCAAACACAGGAGAAGGCAGAGTAGTCAGGACAATCCGGGTCAAACACAGGAGAAGGCAGCGTAGTCAGGGTCAATCAGGGTCAATAACTCAGGTACAGGACTCAGGAACTCAGATAGACCTTGCGGCGATTAGTGACAGTGCAGGGCGTCTTTAAATATTGCGCCCTGCACTGTCATTGGCTGCCCAGGACGCGCCCCCGGGCTGTCATTGGCCGCCCGAGGCGCGCCCGCGACTCCTACTGCGTATGCGCGGCGTCCCGTCATCTGCGGCTCGCCGGGACCTGGTGCTTGTGTCCCGGCGTGAGCCGTTGCCAGTGCGCATGTGCCGGCCGACAGGACGTCGCGATCCCTGACACTTACAGGAAACGTCTGACCTCTGTCATTGCCAACAAAGGATATATAACAAAGTATTGAGATGAACTTCCCACAGGCTCTCCCCGCTTCAGACCATCCTGAACTCAGCGGCTAGACTCATCCACCTCACCAACCGCTCCACTTCTGCCACCCCCCTCTGCCTATCCCTCCACTGGCTCCCCATTGCCCAACGCATCAAATTCAAACTACTCACTCTGACCTACAAAGCCATTCATAACACTGCCCCTAACTACCTCACCAACCTGATTCCCAGGTACCACCCTACCCGTACCCTTCGCTCTTCACAGGACCTCCTTCTATTTTGCTCCCTGGTCTCCTCCTCCCACGCACGACTGCAAGACTTCTCCAGGTCCTCCCCCATCCTCTGGAACTCACTACCCCATTCCATCAGACTGTCACCTTTCCTCCTCACCTTCAGGCTCTCCCTGAAAACCCATCTCTTCAGGGAAGCCTACCCCACCCTCACCTAACAGCCGTTCTCCTTCATTCCTCCTACCACTCCATCCCCCACAGCCACTTCCTCCTGTATCACTACCCCTCCCTCCTAGATTGTAAGCTCCAAAGAGTAGGGCCCTCTAACCCCTCGTGTGCTGTTTGCAGTTGCTGTACTGTTTCATGCAGGGGCGGACTGACAACTCATGGGGCCCCCGGGCAATAGGGGATCATGGGGCTCCTGTGTCCTTGCCCAAACTCAAAAAAGCCTATGAAAAAGGTACCAGGGGCATCTCATGGGGCCCCCTACTGACCCCGGGCCCTCGGGCAGTGCCCGAGTTCCCAAATGGTCAGTCTGCCCCTGGTTTCATGTATTGTACAGCGCTGAGCAAACCCTTTGGTGCTATATAAACTCGATGTAATAATAATAATAACTTTTGATATTGACCAAATACTTTTCCACCATAATTTGCAAATAAAGTCTTTCCAAATCAGCAAATGTGATTGTCTGGATTTGTTTTTCTCATTTTGTCTCTCATAGTTGAGGTCTACCTATGATGCCAATTACAGGCCTCTCTCATCTTTGTAAGTGGGAGAACTTGCACAATTGGGGGCTGACTAAATCAAATCCATTCCATGACCATGTGGGCATACAATGAAGTATCAGCGCATGCATTAGGTTTGAAGAGAAAAAAAAAAAGGACCAGTAAGTCCTCAACTGCCTATATTAAATTGTCAATGAAACCAAAAGGGAAGAGAAGAAAGGAGAGGGGGGAATGTTTGCTAATGTCAAGACCCAGATCTGAATCTGCAATCTCTGCAGTGTCTGGCTGGGTCTCTTCTTGCTGAGACACCAAGGCAGGGGTAAGGCGGTACCACCAGTCCTCCTGTATGGGGCCTAGGCCAGCAGGGGGACCCAGGAAGCTGGGTGAATATGTCACATTTACTAGCTCCTTTCTTTCCTGAATGAAAACAGTGAGTAATCAGTACTGATTACTCACTATGTTCATTCATAACTGAAGAATAGTAATCTGTGGGTTTTTTGGGAGTTGGGGGGTGTGGAGACTGTCAGATTTGCTGTATGTGGCCTTATGGTTTCTAAAAGCAGCCCTGCACCTGGATTGCTTGACAGCCCCATGGACAATTCATTGAATGTCCCCGCTTTGAACCTTGTGTCTCTTTGAACTTTGAACTATTTGCTCCTCACATGAACTTCCTAATTTAAGCCATGCCTCTGCACTTCCTATTTGCCAGATTATTGTGCTCTCTTCATTCAAAATCTTGCTCTTGTCACTTCTGCTGCCCTTCATATCTTCACTACTACTCGTTTCTGGCCTTTGACTTGTTCCTCAACTATGCTTCTGCGTGATCCCAACCTGCTACCACTTGTTACCGACCTTAGACTTGTTTACTGACTACGTGTCAGGGGATGGTCATGCCCAATTGTTCAGAAATGCACAGAGACATAATGGAGAGGATCCAGCGCATGCTGGTGGGTACAGGTATATCTTGTTTGTTGTATTGTTGGGTCAGTAGCCACACCTAGACCTGGTAGCTCTCCCCCACTTTGTCTTTTCCCCTATGTTGGCATTGTGTCTACAGTAGCATTTGCATTGGCAGAACAGAGTAGGACTGGCCATAGAGGGATTACTTTGACGTGGTTGGCCATAGAGGGATTACTTTGACGTGGTTGGCCATAGAGGGATTACTTTGACGTGGTTGGCCGGCTTAAACATGTATTGAAATATTTGTGAACCAAATATCACTATTTATTGCAGAGTCTGCTTGAAAGGGTATAATACCAGTGTGCAGAGGGTCCTTCAGAATTTCTAATCCTTGTGTGCACTGGCGCACACCATGTGTGATAGATCTTGGCGTGCTCTGGCCATTAACCACTTCCCAACTGGCCGTTGCATATAAATGGCCAGACGGGGGCAGTGCAGGGTCGGGTGGCCGTTTATGAACGGCCTCCCCGCACCCTGCTTGTGCGCGCTCCCTGGGACACAGTGAAACACCGATCGTCAGACGGGACCTCTGTACGAGGTCCCGATCATGTGATCACTGATTGGCCAATTAGTGATCACATGCAAAGTAGTAAGCAAGATGTAACTTGTGACATCATTGCTTACTACGTGTGAAATCTGTGAATGATCACAGAGGTCACATGGTACAAGGCTATTCACAACAGCCTTGTACCATGTGACAAGCTGTGACCAATCACAGCTCACTCTGTATTTCTCAATGAGTGCAGGAATGCACACAGAGAGAAAGAGAAATAATTGCTTTTACATCCTATATGGGTGTAAAAGCAATCGTTGTAAAAAAAAAAAAGAAATCTTCATCACCCTCCACAAGTAGTACAGTGTCACCATGGTGACACTGTACTGCTAGGGTGACAGTATGTAAAAAAAAAAAAAATAAATAAAAAATAATAATATAAAAAAATAAAATAAAAATGTAAAAAAAATGTTTAAAAATTATAATTTTTGGTTATAAACTAATTTGTTTTTTTTTTTTTTTTTACTAAAAAGATAACGGAATAAATTTTGGCAAAGATTTATGATGAAATATTATTTATTTGCAAAATTTCATTAAAAAAACACTTTTTTAAAAAATTTTTGGACATTTTCATTTACATAGCAAAAAAAATAAAAATCCCAGCAGTGAATAAATACCACCAAAATAAAGCTTTATCTGTCGCAAAAAAATGGTAAAAAATTAATTTGGGTACAGTGTTGCATGACTGCGCAATTGTCATTCAAAGTGTGATAGCGCTGAAAGCTGAAAATTGCCCTGGTCAGGAAGGGGGTGAAAGTGTCCGGACTGGAAGTGGTTAAACGGATTTCAGATGCTCACAGACTTTGCTTACTGGTCTTCAGCTCCCTGTTACCCATGTTCCTGTGTGCCTATACTTTTGGATTTCCTATTACCAACCCAGCCTGCTTCTGGAATTACCCTTGCTTCTCTCCTGGCTCTGACCCGCCCTTGTGCCATGGATCTGTTCCTGTCTGCCTCCTATGTATGACCTTGGTTAGCCCTTGACTATGTTCCTGATCTCTCCTCTGCTGACTACCAGTATTCAGACCTTGGCACCTGCTCATGACCTTCTCTTGTGTCTCACCCTCTCCTGCTGTGTACTGCCTGCATGTTCCAGTATTCTATCCAGGACCAACTGCCCTCTTCATCTGGTTCCCATCCACTGAAGTCTCTCTGCTACAGCACTACCTACTTTCAGCACAGCAAGCAATCCCCGCTTCTTTGGACTCAGCATCCCTTGTTACCATCCTTAAGGGTGGTGAGCACTCAGATGCAATGCTCTCATTATGTGGGCCTCTAGACCAGGTACTTGACACTACACTTCTGCTTATCTCTACCTGCTATATCTGCTACTGGACCCTGGCTTGCTCACCTTCTTAAGGGGCGATTCCAAGGACCGTGACCTGGTACTAACATGCAGCAAAACCCATCTCCACCATCAGGAGCTCTGGCGAATACCAGTTAGTACTTACACTGTGCACTTTGGGTGAGCACTTGTCATCCACCAGAGTAACCTGCTTCTGGTCTTATCTAGCTGGTCCTTTGGGAGCCTCTCTACTGCTATAGCTACTGGTCTCTGAGCCTGACCCCTGACAGTGACAACTAATAGGGAAGGGAATACAAAGGGAAGGGTAATGGAACGGAAGGGGAGCTTTGGGCAAAAGGGGAGCAGGGCAAAATAGGAGCACTGAATAGGGAATACTTTTCCATAGTACATCTGAAATGAAGAGGGAGGAGGGCCATTGCCAGAAAAAAAAAAGAAGAGGTTCATCCCGATAAGAGCATTGAGGTTAGATTGTTACAGAGTCATTCTTTAATGATGTGAGCTTCTCAACTAACATAACCTGAGAAACCAGAGCCTTGACCTCTGCAAAAGCATATAGTTGGAGACTTCCATGCTCAGGTTAACACCTACTTAGCAGCCATGAGAATATGGATCACTTAAATTGAGTAGACGTACAGACATCAGGTTTTCTATTAAGGAGATGAAAAGAAATCCCAAACCACAGTATAGAGAATCTGATAGACTCTAATCCAGAACCTTTTTGCTTTTGGGCATTTCCACCAGATGTGCAATAAGGATCCCTTTGCCTGACAGCCTCTAGAGCTTTGTTACAGGTGTCAATACCTTCATAAATGGTTTAAGACTTGTTCGCAATTGACATGCTTTGCTGCATTTTCTAGTGCCATACAAAATGCACAAACACAACAAACTAAATTGGTTTCAGCGGGGCTTGTTTATGCCCATATATTATTTTGAGAAGCTTCAGGAAAAAAGCCCCACTCTTTGCTTCTTTAGTGCCTACCAGTTCCATGTTGCCATTCCTTTTTAAATTAATTGAATTGAGTCCTTTTTAAAGTGTAAAAAATAATCCCAATACATCTTGTAGAATTGTCTACGATGGATGCCTCCTATTGGATGAGAACCTTAGAGGAATTCAAGCCCAAGTTAGGAATCATCAAAGCCCCCCAAGAAATCTGAAAATCATTTATTTGAAAAATACCAGCAAACAGGTGCTTGCTCATTACAAGTAATAAATCAGCACCAGCCAGGAGTGGAAAGACCAGACAGATCCACAGCCTATATGGTTCACAATGCTCTTTGTGAGCATTATAATTCTTTAAATTGTAACCAGAGAACGACACTCAATCAACATCAATTTCCAAAAAACTTACGGACGTCTCACCATTTCTTCTACTCTTATGCAACAAACTGGACAGTTCTTATGATTCAGCTCATAATACAAGAGACTTGCATGGGAGAAACATCACACTTACCTAAAACACAAAAGAGAAAAAAATAATTTAGTTTTATTTATATTGTATATGACAAACACTATATGGCCAAGTGTTTGTGGACACTTGGACACCTGACCACCACACATCTATGATCTTCTTGGGCATTCCAAAACCAAGGTCATTATTATGGAGATGGCCCCTCTTTGCAGACATAATAGGCTCCACTCTATTGAGAAGACTTTACACATGATTTAGGAGCATGTCTATGGGAATTTATGGCCATTTAGCCAAGAGAACATTTGTGAAGTCAGGTACTGATGTTGACAGGAGGACCTAACTCATAATTGCGATGCCAATTGATCTCGAAAATTTTTAGTACAGTTGTAGCCAGGTTTGTGCATCTAAACTCAATATTTGGAGAGGTGTCCACAATTGCAATGCCAATTGATCTCGAAAATTTTTAGTTGAGTTGTAGCCAGATTTGTGCATCTAAACTCAATATTTGGAGAGGTGTCCACATACTTTTGGCCACAAAGTTTACATATATCAGTTGTGCTCTAAAGTTATACATTCATAGATTTACTTTATGAGCAGTGCATAACAAATCAGAGGATTAATTCACTGATCCCAGCTTCGTAAACCAGGACTTTGTGGATATAGATCATTGCATTTTGTATAATGTAGCATTGTATATTGTCAAAAAAATTGTTATAAATAACCGATAATGTACCCAACATGGCCATTTAAAACTACATATCCATCTAAGACTACCCTGTCTCAGGACCAAGATCTGAACCCGCAACCTCTACTCCATTCAGTAATAGCTCTTCTTGCTGTTCCACCTTACATGCTGGACAGCACCCTGTCTGATCCTTTGCAAAATCCTATTCAATCCATGACTGTTAGGGATCCGGGTATGACCAGAAATGTGTCGACTGACACAGGGAAACGCAGACTTCAGGTATAGTGTGAATAAGGCAATTTATTAAGACTAAACAAAACATAAACGCAGTGTAAGACTAAACAAAAACACAGTGCAAACAAACCAACCCAAACCTCCAACAGATAACAATAGAAACAATACTAAGCGTAGTCGGGCGGGCCGGGTCGGTAGCAAACGGGCAGGCAGGTCACAAGGAGCAGGCGGAAGAGTAGTTAGGAATAGCCGAGGTCAGGACAGGCAGAGTTCATTCGGAGTCAGGGATCGAAGCAGAATCTGGATCAGGCAGAAAGTAGACAGGATGCAGGTACAGGGGCCCATGGGAAACATACACCAAGGCCCTGATCACAGGCCTGGCCATTCCTTAAATCAGTGTTTCTCAACTCCAGTCCTCATGGACCCCCAACAGGTCATGTTTTCAGGATTTCCCTCAGATGAAACAGCTGTGGTAATTACTAAGGCAGTGAAACTGATCAAATCACCTGTGCAAAATAATGGAAATCCTGAAAACATGACCTGTTGGGGGTCCATGAGGACTGGAGTTGAGAAACACTGCCTTAAATACACCTGCTGTAATCAGCCTCAGGTGATGGCTCATTGCAGGAGTGAGCCTCTGGTTGCTGAGAGCACCCGCTGGCCAGCCCTGGTACTGCAGCCCACAATGCAGGTGAGTCCCACCACCACTGGCAAGTCCATTCCTGACAATGACTTTGCACTTGCTGTTAGCCAGATTATTGTGCTCTCTCCAGCCAATATCCCACTCTTGTCTCTCCTGCTTTTCTTCAGATTTTTACTGCCACTGATTACCAATCTTGGCTTGTTGCTTGACTATGCTTCCACTTAATTCCAACCTGCAACAACTTGCTACCAACCTTTGGCCTGTTTACTGACTACGCTTTTACTTGATCTCTACCTGCTATTTCTGCTACTGGACCCTGGCTTGCTTATCTCCTGGTGGGGTGATCCTGATGAGCTTTACCTGGTACTAACATGCAGCAAAACCCATCTCCACCATCAGGAGCTCTTGTGAATACTGGTTAGTACTTAGACTCCACACCACAGGTGAGCCCGCA
Source organism: Staurois parvus (assembly GCF_062004578.1). Classification (NCBI taxonomy): domain Eukaryota; kingdom Metazoa; phylum Chordata; class Amphibia; order Anura; family Ranidae; genus Staurois; species Staurois parvus. The sequence continues at coordinate 5,241,051 of NW_028317891.1, forward strand.
TCATCTGCCAGAGTGACCTGCTTGTGTACTTATCTAGGTGGTTGTAACTACAGGCTCTGAGCCCGACCCCTGACCCAGACACCCTGTCTATAGAGTGAAGACACTGCTGTGCAATTTTGCTGCAGAAAAAAAAAGAGTAAGTGGAAAGGATGGCAAGATCTGGAGGTAATTTAACTATATTACTAAGGGAACTCAGAAAATTTCAGCAAAATAGTCCCATGAGTGCTGGAGTCCAAAGACATAACAGAAGCTAGAAGATCACCCAGCCCACCAGACTTCACCTTTAACTGATAGATTACTTTTATTTGGACTAATCTTAAAGGGATCATTTACAGTTAATCATTTTATAAAGGCAAGGGTTAGCATGTGACGAATGGGCTGCCAAGGCACCACAACCCATGAAAAAATGTGCATGACCCTTTTTCTTCAAAACGCATCCTATCACGGCGTATGGTATATGGTGTGTGTTGTACGATGTGTGCACGTCCAGTAGATACTTTGCCATGTATTGTGGTAATGCGCATTACTGCATGCTTTACAACAATGCGCAAGAGCAGGGGTCCCTAAACCATCTAAACAAAGGGTCAGTTTACTGTTCTTTGGACTTAAGTGTGGCTAGCAGTAGTAGAAAATGTCCTAGCAGATGTGAGAGTAAACAAAATCTAATGTTTGGTATTAGGGGAGTTATTAGTGCCTCATCATTGGTGTCAGTGGAAGGAATAGTGCCCCATCTTTGGTGTCAGTGGAAGGAATAGTGCCCCATCATTGGTATAAGTGGGAGGAATAGTGCCCCATCATTGGTGTCTTTGGGGGGAATAGTGCCCTATCATTGTTGTCATTGGGAGGAATAGTGCCCCATCATTGGTGTCATTGGGAGGAATAGTGCCCCATCATTGGTGTCTGTGGAAGGAATAATATCACATTGTTGGTGTCTGTGGAAGGAATAGTACCCCATCATTAGTGTCTGTGGAAGGAATAGTATCCCATTATTGGTGTCAGTGGAAGGGATAGTATCCCATTATTGGTGTCAGTGAAAGGAATAGTGTATCCTTTATTGGTGTCAGTGGAAGGAATAGAACCCATTGTTTGTGTCAGTGGAAGGAATAGAACCCATTGTTGGTGTCAGTGGGAGGAATAGTGCTCCATCATTGGTATCAGTGGAAAGAATAGTGCCTCATCATTGGTGTCAACGGGAGGAAAAGTGTCCCATCATTGGTGTCTTTGGGAGGAATAGTGCCCTATCATTGTTGTCACTGGGAGGAATAGTGCTCCATCATTGGTATCAGTGGAAGGAATAGTGCCCCATCATTGGTGTCAGTGGGAGGAATAGTGCCCCATCATTGGTATCAGTGGAAGGAATAGTGCTCCATCATTGGTGTCAGTGGAAGGAATAGTGTCCCATCATTGGTGTCTCTGGAAGGAATAGTACCCCATTATTGGTGTCAGTGGAAGGAAAAGTGCCACATCATAGGTGTCTGTGGAAGGAATAGTATCCCATTATTGGTGTCATTGGGAGCAATACTGCCCCATTGTTGGCGTCAGTAGGAGGAATAGTGCCCATAGGGCCAGACAAAGGCAAGCCGAGGACCACATTTGGACCCTTGGCTGCAATTTGTAGACCACTGCAAAAGAATGAATGGGCTCTCAAACATTTTCAAAGTCCGGCCAGGCTTATCTGTTGTTATTCTTTTGCAATATATCCATAAAATAACTGTCACAAATACACACAGTTTAATAATTAACTGTCAGGTAAATAAATCAGGAAAAAAAAATATAAGCAATAATATTTCCGTACATCATTATGAAAGAGGAAAATTTCCTGTAAAACAAATCAAATCATTATAACTCTCTAATACTCTGTATAGAAGTAATATTGTAACACTTTATTTTTATGGAGCCACAGGAGGCTGACAATATATTGTAGACATGTCACACATGCAGGAGACGTATGACGGCTTAACACTAATACAAACAGTTATTATATTAGAATTATGTGTATTTGATTGAGCGGATTGAGTTATTTACTTGTAATGCAATCCCTCTATGTACGGTTTTACAAGACGCAGGGGCGGACTGACAACTCATGGGGCCCCGGGCAATAGGGGATCATGGGGCCCCTGTGTCCTTGCACAAACTCAAAAAAGCCTATGAAAAAGGTTCCAGGGGCATCTCATGGGGCCCCCTACTGACCCCAGGCCCTCGGGCAGTGCCCGAGTTTCCAAATGGTCAGTCCGCCCCTGAGACTAACTATAAAACATGTAGCAGCTAAAAGGGGACTCTTTCAAAAACTGCTGATCTACTGGGATTTTCACACACAACCATTTCTAGAGTTTACAAAGAATGGTCCAAAAAAGAGAAAATATCCAATGAGCGGCAGTTGTGTGGATGAAAATGCCTTGCTGATGTCGGGGGTGAGAGGAAAATGGGCAGCCTGGTTCAAGATGGTATAAAGACAACAGTAACTCCAGTAACCACTTGTTACAACCAAGGTATGCAGAATACCATCTCTGAATGCACAAAACGTCCAACCAGGGGTGGACTGACCATTGGGGAACTCGGTCAGTAGGGGGCCCCATGAGATGTCCCTGGTACCTTTCATAGGCTTTTTTGGGTGTGGTTTGAGTGTGGGCAAGGACACAGGGGCCCCATGATCCCTTATTGCCCCGGGGGACCCATGAGTTGTCAGTCCACCACTGCTTCCAACTTTGAAGCGGAAGGGCTACAGCAGCAGAAGACCACACTGGGTGCCACTTCTGTCTGCTAAGAACGGGAAACAGAGACTACAATTCGCACAGGCTCACCAAAACTGGACAATAGAAGATTGGAAAAACTTTGCCTGGTCTGATGAGTCTCGATTTTAGCTGTGACATTCAGATGGTAGGGTCAGAATTTGGTGTAAATAACATGAAAGCATGGATCCATCCTGTCTTGTATCATCGGTTCAGGCTGGTGGTGGTGGTGTCATGGTGTGGGGGAGATTTTCTTGGCACACTTTGGTCCCCTTAGTACCAACTGAGCATCATTTAAACACCACGGCTTACCTCTTGTTCCAGAGATTTGTTTTCCAAAGCTATTTTGTCACAATTGCTGCTCCATATTCACTACTGTTCCAGAGTCGCTACAGTTCCAGACCCACTCATCCAAAGTGTCCATAGTTCCAGACCCACTCATCCAAAGTGTCCATAGTTCCAGACCTACTCATCCAGAGTCTCCATAGTTCCACACCTACTAATCCAGAGTCTCCATAGTTCCACACCTACTCATCCAGAGTCTCCATAGTTCCACACCTACTCATCCAGAGTCTCCATAGTTCCGCACCTACTCATCCAGAGTCTCCATAGTTCCAGACTCACCTTTCCAGAGTCTCTATAGTTCCAGTCTTACTCTTCTACAGTCACTACAGTTTCAGACTTACTCTTCTAGAGCCTCTACAGTTCCAAACCTACTCTCCCAGAGCCACTCCTGTTCCAGACTTCTAGACTTGCCACAGTTCCAGACTTAGGTTAGGTTTACATTGCTCCGATACTGCAAATTTGATTGGACTTTCAGTGTAATTATGTAGTGCTACTTGGATACAACTTTGATAAGGTTTGTATATTCTATGGGGCCAAAATTGTACTGAAATCACATAAAAGTAGTACAGGAACCTTCTACAAAATCGCTCTGTGGGCAGTCACATTGATGTGAACAGACACCATCTTCCAGAGTCACTACTGTTCCAGACATACTCTTTGCTATAGTTCCAGCCCTAATCTTCTAGAGTCAGTACTCTTCCAGACCTTCTCTTCCAGGGTTGCTACAGTTCCAGATCTAATCTTCCAAAGTTTCTTCAGTTTCAGACTTTCTCTTTCAGAGTTGCTACAGTTTCAGACCTACTCTTCCAGAGTTGCTACAGTTTCAGACCTACTCTTCCAGAGTTGCTACAATTTCAGACCTACTCTTCCAGAGTCTCTATAATTCCAGACTTACTCTTCCAAAGTCTCTACAGTTCCAGAGTTACACTTCCAAAGTTTCTATAGTTCCAGACTTTCTCTTCTAGAGTCACTCTTGTTCCAGTCCTACTCTTCCAGAGTCACTCTTGTTCCAGTCCTACTCTTCCAGAGTCACTACTGATCCAGACCTAATCTTCTAGAGTTGGTTGTCTTCCAGACCCACTCTTCCAGGGCAGTTCCAGTTCTAGACCCACTCTTACTTAGTCACTACTGTTGAAGACCTACTCTTCAAAAATCTGCTACAGTTCCAGAGGATGCTACAGCCTGGAAATGTTCATCTTGTACTTATTACCACTGTCACTGTTTTTCAAGGAGCTCTGTCAGGAGGGGACTATGCTGTAACTCAATGGGATTTAAGTCTCCCATTTGGGGGGAGAGTGCTCCATTGAAAGTAAACAAGGGCCCCAATGTCGGTAGTAGGTAGCCAGTTTTACCTTGGCCAATAGTCTAGGTAGACTATTCATAGTCTGACTTTCATTGCTCCGCTGTTTGTATTAGTCTATAACAATCAGTGCCAGGACAAGGTCATCCAGCACCCAGTGCAAAGATGCCAAGCAGCACCCCTCCTCCCCAGTTCATGATGTGCAAGCTTAGGGGGTCCTATGCCCAGCAATCACTTGTTTGTCAAAATCATTGCTACTGTCACTACTTCTCTCCATTGTAACATAAGTAATGTGCCCCCATCCCTACAGTGAACCATTGCATCCAGGGCAGCCGCCCCTTCTGCCCACCCCTTGTCCCAGCCCTGATAATGGTATTCTATATTGTGCTGAGGTTGTCCATTTAAAAAATGTTCAGGTGTGTCATTGTCACTCAGGTTGAAATACATGGTAGGTCATCAATGGAGTGGGGCAGGAAGAACCAACACATGAAGCATTTCCTCCGGGAGTAGCACCAGAGCCAAATATACCTGTTAAAGCTTGGTGATCTCCACAAATAGATTATGATGACAAACGAGGAGCGACTAACATTTATTTATTTCAGGTACTTATATAGCACCGTCAATTTACGCCGCGCTTTACACATATATATATATATATTGTACATTCACATCAGTCCCTAACCCTCAAGGGGCATACAATCTAAGGTCCCTAACTCACATTCATACATACACATACTAGGGCCAATTTAGACGGGATCCAATTAACCTACCATTATGTCTTTGGAGTGTGGGAGGAAACCCACGCAGGCACAGGGAGAACATGCAAACTCCAGGCAGGTGGTGTCGTGACTGGGATTCGAACCATCGACCCTAGTACTACCAGGCGGAAGTGCTAACTATTAAGCCACTGTGCTGCCCTACATGTCTATCGCTGGGTACGCAATTGCATTGCTTTGTTTTTCGGATCTGGGGTGCTTTAGGACTCAGGAAAATTGAAGCTGCAATTCTCAACTACAAAGGGGTTAATCTCCTCCCACCGCAGACAGAGGAGCTGGGGGGGGGGGGGCACGACTCATTACAGCTTTCTCCGCGCAACCAAGAGATTCATCCTCCCGCCGCTTAAGGGAACGTTTTAATGAAACATCAGCCAGGCTCAGTCTGTCCTCAGCGGTCCCAATGTGTTTGAAGGGAACGTCTTTCAACATAAAAGCGCAGTCCGCTAACTTTATTAAACCGGGGATTCTCATTTTGGCTCAGAAGCCTTTTTTCTCTCTTTTTTTTTTTTTGGGGATTGTGATAGTGAAGTCAATGCATTCTTTATAACATCAAAATGCTCATTTAGTTGTTCTTTCGCCTCTCCTGATCACACGATTGCTCTCACTTTGCTACCTGTTTGCTGTGATTGCGGCGCGTTGCCTGGGGTGCTGCCCTCGACTCATACAAATGTTTACTGTTTTTGTTCTTCAAAGCTGTGAATCGTAGCGCACAACCGGAGGGGTTTCACTGTTGGCAGGTGAGCGATGTGCAATCTGTGCAGCAGTCCCCGCTAGACTCCGCAGGTTTCCAAATAAATGCTCCGTTTGCTCCAGTTAACTTTATTTTTTAGACTTAAGCACTTGCGTTAAAGAATATGCACCAGCGTGTCTTATATAATTACTGATTATCACATGGATATTTGTTTGTCACACATCTCACTAACTATGTAATGCTTCAGATATTGCTGTTTGCTTTGATTAAAAAAAAAATGCTTAAAGCTGAACTATAGGTATGGTTTTTATTGCATATGGAAGAAGCCAATTTGGTGAAACGCATTGGGATTTACCATATTATCACCATCCCTTATTGGTGCTTGGCACACTGGGGACCTTTAGGTCATGGATCGGTAATTTTAACCTATGGAAAGTGTGATATGGGATCAGGGGCGGACTGACCATTTGGAAACTCGGGCACTGCCCGAGGGCCTGGGGTCAGTAGGGGGCCCCATCAGATGCCCCTGGTACCTATTTCATAGGCTTTTTTGAGTTTAGGCAAGGACACAGGGGCCCCATGATCCCCTATTGCCTGGGGGCCCCATGAGTTGTCAGTCCGCCCCTGTATGGGGTTCATTGCACTGAAGCGTTCATTTTCTTACCAGATTTTATGGGAGGATGTGTATGTTCCGTTTTATTATGTGTAATAAAATCTCATAATTTTTATACATATAGTGTGTTTTTTTTCATCCTGGGGGCATATAAGCACCTTTAAAGTCCTTCATGCCTTTGTTTCTATTTGTATATGATTTTTTATTGCATAGTTACATTGAGAGTCACCCCTTATCTCCACCCCCCACCCACCTCCGAGCATCGGTTGGTTTCACCTCCTACCCACCTCCCGGTACCGCCCCTTTTAGAGAATACAGAACCAAGTATTATTTTTAGAGCTAAGTATTTTTTATGGAATTTGTTAATGATAACAAGAATGGCAGTGTAGCACTACCCCCTTAGCAGTTGCGTCATCCTATAGTCCGGCACAGCCAGGCAACATGCATTTTCCACAGACTTGCATTCCAGAGACAGTGAACAGTCCTTGAGCTTGGCTTTTAAGTTTTATTGGGGAAATTGAACTTGATGGGGTAAGGGGTGTATGGGATGTCCGAAGGGAACTGCAAACTGAAGAAAACTTCCTGGCAGCTATCTATCTATCTATCTATCTATCTATCTATCTATCTATCTATCTATTATCTATCTATCTATCTATCTATCTATCTATCTATTATCTATCTATCTATCAATCTATCTATCTATTATCTATCTATCTATCTATCTATCTATTCAGTCGTATCCGACCCTTGGTGATTGCATGGACTGTCACTTGTAAGCGACTTTTTCCATGAATTCTCTTAGCAATTATTTTACAGGGTAGGTCTGGCAACTATTTTAACTGTTTTAAATATGGACTGATATGGTGCCTATATTTAAAAAGGGGTCACAATCTTTACCAAGTAATTATAGACCTGTTAGTCCAACTTCTATAGTTGGGAAGATACTGGAGAGTTTAATAAAAGACAACATAGAGGAGTTCTTGATGGAAAAAAATATTTTAAGCAACAGACAGCATGGATTCATGAAAGAGAGAAGTTGTCAAACAAATCTGATTTCTTTTTATGAGGAGGTGAGCAAAACCTTGGACAGAGGGGTGGCTGTAGACGTGGTATACTTAGACAGAGGGGTGGCGGTGGATGTGGTATACTTGGACAGAGGGGTGGTGGTGGATTTGGTATACTTGGACAGAGGGGTGGCGGTGAATTTGGTATACTTGGACAGAAGGGTGGCGGTGGACTTGGTATACTTGGACAGAGGGGTGGTGGTGGACATGGTATACTTGGACAGATGGGTGGCTGTTGACGTTCTATACTTGGACATAGGGGTGGCTGTGGACGTGGTATACTTGGACAGAGGGGTGGCAGTGGACGTGGTATACTTGGACATAGGGGTGGCTGTGGATGTGGTATACTTGGACAGAGGGGTGGCTGTGGATGTGGTATACTTGGACAGAGGGGTGGCTGTGGACATGGTATACTTGGACAGAGGAGTGGCGGTGGACGTGGTATACTTGGACAGAAGGGTGGCAGTGGACGTGGTATACTTGGACAGAGTGGTGGCGGTGGACGTGGTATACTTGGATTTTGCAAAAGCATTTGACACAGTTCCCCACACATGGCTAATGTGTAAGGTAAAGTCTACAGGCTTGGAATAATCGGTATGTAAATGATTAGAAAACTGGCTAAAAGATCATATTCAGAGAGTAGTGGTTAATGATTCATACTCTGAATGGTCTCGGGGTGTCAGTGGTGTACCCCAAGGTTCAGTGTTGGGACCCTTACTTTTTAATATATTTATAAACGATATAGGGTCTGGGATTATAAATCCCATTTCAGTGTTTGCAGATGACACCAAGCTGTGCCGGGGAATAACGTCCTTACAGGATGTCTCCAATTTACAAGCCAACCTCAATGCTCTGTGTAATTGGGCAACTATGTGGCAAATGAGGATTAATGTTGATAAATGTAGGGTTCTGCACTTGGGGGCTAAGAATATGCATGCATCATACATACTAGGGGGGGTACAACTGGGGGAATCAATGGTGGAGAAGGATCTGGGGGAATCAATGGTGGAGAAGGATCTGGGGAATCAATGGTGGAGAAGGATCTGGGGGAATCAATGGTGGAGAAGGATCTGGGGGTTCTGGTAGATCACAAGCTGAATAATGGAATGCAATGCCAAGCTGCGGTTTCTAAAGCGAGCAAAATCCTCTCTTGTATTATAAGAGGTATAGACTCCAGAGAGAGAGATATCATTCCCCCCCTCCCCGGTACAAATCATTAGTAAGATCTCATCTGGAACATGCAGTTCAGTTTTGGTCACCAATTCACAAAAAGAACATTGAGGAACTGGAGAAAGTACAGAGAAGGGCAACCAAACTGATAAGAGGCATGGAGGAGATCAGCTATGAGGAAAGATTAGAGGAATTACATGTATTCTCTCTTGAGAAGAGGAGATTAAGGGGGGATATGATCTCCATGTATAATACATAAGGGGGATATGATCTCCATGTATAATACATAAGGGGGATATGATCTCCATGTATAATACATAAGGGGGGGATATGATCTCCATGTATAATACATAAGGGGGATATGATATCCATGTATAATACATAAGGGGGGATATGATCTCCATGTATAACACATAAGGGGGGATATGATCTCCATGTATAATACATAAGGGGGATATGATCTCCATGTGTAATACATAAGGGGGGATATGATCTCCATGTATAATACATAAGGGGGGATATGATCTCCATGTATAATACATAAGGGGGGATATGATCTCCATGTATAATACATAAGGGGGATATGATCTCCATGTATAATACATAAGGGGGGATATGATCTCCATGTATAATACATAAGGGGGGATATGATCTCCATGTGTAATACATAAGGGGGGATATGATCTCCATGTATAATACATAAGGGGGGATATGATCTCCATGTGTAATACATAAGGGGGGATATGATCTCCATGTATAATACATAAGGGGGATATGATCTCCGTGTATAAATACATCAGTGGTTCATATAGTGAACTCGGTGTAGAGTTATTCCCCCTGAAGTCATCACAGAGGACAAGGGGGCGCTCTTTATGTCTGGAGGAAAAGAAATTTAATCTCCAAGTACGAAAAGGTTTCTTCACAGTGAGAGCTGTGAAAATGTGGAATAGACTCCCTCAAGAGTTGGTTGTGGCCAGCTCAGTGGATTGCTTAAAAAAAGTATCGGATTATCTCTTGGATACACAGAATATAACTGGATACTAACATTTATAGGTAAAGTTGATCCAGAGAATATCTGATTGCCTCTCGGGGGATCAGGAAGAATTTTTTCCCCTGCCAAGCAAATTGGATCATGCTTTGCTGGGTTTTTTTTGCCTTCCTCTGGATCAACTGTGGGTATAAGATTATATGTTTTTCTTTTTTAATGGTGGCACTGGATGGACTTTTGTCTTTTTCCAGCCAGACTAACTATGTAACTATGTACAAGTCCAAAGACAGAACTTCTCTTCTAGGAGAGCTTTCCGGCCTCTCCTGGTGTACCACCCCAGAACCCAGATGAATCATCTTCCTCACCCAGCTGTTTGGAGGAATTCCTGGGCAATTCAATCACATTTAAAGGCTGCCCTGGCCCCATGCCAAGCATCCTACTTGAGGATTGGCCAGAGTCCTCTAAGTGTGCAGGCCAGCTCCTCCTCACCCCCACCCACTGCTTCTAGAATCTTCTCCAAGATTCTAGAGCAGGGTGAGGAATCAAAGAACTGACCTCTCAACCCTAACCCAAATTTGACCCTGCTGACTATTTCCCCAGGCTGCTCCTCACCCTCTCTTACTTAAAAAAGATGTAACTAGCTCCCCCTGGCTATCTAGAGGGGTGCTACAGCAGTAAAATAGATAATCTACAACCAGCAACAATAGATTCTCTCAGAAACAATAGACACACCACAACAAAATACATCCCCAGCAATAATAGATCCACCCCAGCAACAAGAGTCCCCCACCAGCAATAGTAAATCTGCCAGCAGCCAACAATAGACCTCTTCCTCAGCAGGAAATTCCTAACAGGAACAACAGACCCTCCAGCAACATAAGACCCCCACCAGCAACTACAGACCTCCTCAGCAATAACAGAACCCCACAACAATAGATCCCAGCATCAACAGACCCTCCATTACACCCAAGTACCCCTTTCCATTACATACATTCAGTGCTGAAGGTACCGTAACTGCTTTCCCCCACATTCCTGCTGAAAAAAAAAGCCCTGAATATTCCAACATGAGGGACGACTTCAGAAGCAGACAATAACTGTAGTAGTTGGTTCTACTACAATGATCGCTGCAGTCTTCCGGGTCCTGTTCTGTGTGGCTGCCTTCTGCATAGTAAACACAGGTTATCACTTGCTTGGTATGGCGGCCAATCACAAAACAACTTTTTTTTTTTTTTTAAAGAATACAAAGTGTTCTTTGATTGGACGAGCTAGAGATTTTGATGCCCCTGTCTCGCCTATCCACCTCATCCAATCAGATCATGACTTTGTAGTCACTAAAAGAAATATGAGGCACTCTGTTATTCAATGCACTTGCATGCCTGATAATTCTAGTATTGCCTACAAATGAAAGTAATGGAGTACTAGCAGGGGCGGACTGACCATTTGGAAACTCGGGCACTGCCCGAGGGCCCGGGGTCAGTAGGCGGCCCCATGAGATGCCCCTGGTACCTTTTTCATAGGCTTTTTTGAGTTTGGGCAAGGACACAGGGGCCCCATGATCCCCTATTGCCCGGGGGCCCCATGAGTTGTCAGTCCACCCCTGAGTACTAGCATACGCCTGAGTCACTGTGTGGGCGGGGCTCTCAGTAAACCTGCTGATATAAATGTAGAAGGTTTAACATGCTAGAGCTCACTGTGTCAGTGCGTTGTACTGTCCTCCCTAGGGAGAATGTACTGAGGGTGGCCAACATTGAGACAACTGAGGGCGAGTGTAGATATTTAGCGACCATCCCAACCATGACTCCACCTGCCTGGAGTTTGCATGTTCTCCCTGTGCCTGCGTGGGTTTCCTCCGGGTACTCCGGTTTCCTCTCACACTCCAAAGACATGCTGGTAGGTTAATTGGCTCCTGTCTAAATTGGCCCTAGTATGTATGAATGTGAGTTAGGGACCTTAGATTGTACCCCCCTTGAGGGTTAGGGACTGATGTGAATGTACAATATATATATGAAGCGCTGCGTAAATTGACGGCACTATATACGTACCTGAAATAAATAAATAATACAGTATTTTCCTGAATTACTGCAATCAGGAAAATACTGCATTATGACCACTAGATGGAGCTGACAGTTACAGGAAATAAACATTTTAGACACATTACAGGGATTATTTACATAGGCTGTGAAAATGCTGATGAATTAATACATTTTTTTTCCTTTGTTAATAACACTTATGGTTGCTTGTTTGCCATGGGTGCCATTCGCAGAACACTTCGCATTTTCTTAACCATCTGATTGGACGAAGTGGAGAGGTGGGGAATCATGATCTCTATCTTGAGGTGGTGGAGAGGTCAGTCCTCCGCCGGGTTCCCCTTATTGCTCAAAGCACTGCAGCAATCATGGGACCCCTTGTGTTTTCTCTCCTCCGAGCAATCGTCAGGATGCACTTGGTGGTGAACCCCGAGAATGCCGACTGCAGAGAACACCGCGACTGTACTCCCGAACATACTTTCTATAAAACCATGCTAAATGTGGAGTGGGACAGGGAGTGGAATTGATGGAGTTCCATAGTTCTTTTTCTTTGGATTTCAGTGCCGTAGAGGCTTTGTGCTGCCAGCCCAAACATGAAGTGAGGAGCAAACTACATTTCAGGAAGATCAGCAGGTATATTTCTGCACTTGCAGAGTGTTTAAAGTGGTCAGACATTAACCGTTTCAATACCGGGCAATTTTACCCCTCCCTGCCCAGGCCATTTTTCAGGTTTCAGCGCTCTCACACTTTGAATGACAATTGCGCGGTCATACAACACTGTACCCAAACTAAAATTTTATCATTTTCTTCACACAACTAGAGCTTTCTTTTGGTGGTATTTAATCACTGCTGGGGTTTTTATTTTTTGCTAAATTAACAAAAAAAGACCGAAAATTTTGAAAAAAAAACACATTTTTCTTTGTTTCTGTTATAAAAGTTTACAAATAAATAATTGTTCTTCATAAATTTAGGCCGAGATGTATTCTGCTACATGTCTTTGGTGAAAATAACCCAAATTAGGATGTATTTTTTAGTTTGTAGGAAAGTTATAGAGTTCACAAACTATGGGATAGATCTGAATATTGATCAATCCTGAAGTACTGACAGCCAATCTAATTTCTTGAGGTCCAAGAATGTCAGAACAGTACAGATATCCCCCAAATGTCAGGACAGTACAGATATCCCCCAAATGTCAGAACAGTACAGATATCCCCCAAATGTCAGGACGGTACAGATATCCCCCAAATGTCAGAACAGTACAGATATCCCCCAAATGTCAGGACAGTACAGATATCCCCCAAATGTCAGAACAGTACAGATATCCCCCAAATGACCCCTTTTTGCAGAGTAGACAGTCCAACGTACTTCATAAGAGGCATGGCGAGTTTTTTGAAGTTGTATTTTTTTGTCATAATTTTTCCGAAAATGAAAAAATGAAAAAAATTATTTTCACTATTTTTTTTTTTACATACTGTCACCAGTGCAGTACAGCGTCATCATATAACTGGCATGGCGGTGAACAGGGACACTGACTGGTGACAGTATGAAAAAAAAAATATACCGTATTTTCCGGCGTATAAGACGACATTTTAACCCCTGGAAATCGTCTACAAAGTCGGGGGTCGTCTTATACGCCGGGTGCTGTGCTGAAACCTTACCGTACTTCCGGGTTGACGCTACTGCGCATGTCTTCGGCAGCAGTAGACGATCGCGGATCACCGTAGCTCGCAGAACTGCATGAGACGTCGGATGCAGCAGTGCTCGATTGAGCTTGACTGAAACTGTGATATGCAGAGAAGGGATACACAGTGATTCTGCGCATGTCACAGTTTCAGTCACGATCAATCGAGCACTGAACGGCTGCATCCGACGTCTCATGCAGTTCTGCGAGGAATGGTGATCAGTGATCGTCTACTGCTGCCCTAGACATGTGCAGAAGTGTCAGCTCGGAAGTACCGGTATGGTACTGCTGCATCCGACCTTGTCCCTTAACTGCTATGAGATACGGTAATTATTAATATTATAATGTCTGTGGCAGTTCTGTGCAATTTATGGTATCTTGGAGACAGGCAGGGCTGGGCAGGCAGGGAGAGCTGACCCACCCAATCCAAGCAGGCTTTGTATGCAGTGTGCACAGTGTGCACAGAAAATACTGGTACATTGCTTGCCGTGATTGGTTGGAAGAGGGGGGTAGTCTTATACGGCGAGTATAGCCCAAACCCTATATTTTAACAGGAAAAGTAGGGGGGTCGTCTTATACGCCCAGTCGTCTTATACGCCGGAAAATACGGTATATATTTTTTTTAAATTTTTTTTTATTTATTTATTATATTTAATTTTTTATTACATTTTTTTTAAGATTTTTTTTCATATTTTACTATGACCAAAATAGTACAATGTTACCATAGTAACATTGTACTACTTTGGGGAAGTGATCAGTATTTTTTTTTTTTTTTTTTACACAATTTGCTTATAGCAAAGAATTACTTTGCTATAAGCAAGCATTTACCTGAAAGAAATGGATTCATTCAGCTTTTTTTTTTTTTTGTGCTTAGCTGTGATTTGGTCACAACTAATCACATGACATGTGCATGTGATTAGCTGTGACCATTCACAGCTAGGCACTAGTATACAATGGATGGCATCATGAATGAAGCCATCCATGTATACAACTGTCATGTGACCTGCTGTGATTGGTCACAGCAGGTCACATGGTACCAGCAACGGGAGCCGGTACTCGGATCTGTCATCGGCCGTGTCCGAGGTGCACGGACGGCGACAGATCGCACTGCTGCGCCGCTCTGCACTAGCGCAAACGGCGCATGTGCGGGAGCACACCAAATGGCGTGCACCCGGAATGCAGAGACACATCTGAAGCCGCCAAAAGGCCATTGGCCGGGCGGCTAATGGTTAAATATAAACAAAGCTAGTGATGGTCCGAACACCCTCCTGTTCAGTTTGCGCTTGAACCAAACAAAAGGCAATTAAAAGATTTGCAAAAAACGGTGTGTGGTTCCCCCCTCCATCCATGCCAAGCCCTTTTGCTCTGGTATGGATTTTGAGAGGAACCCCTACACCAAAATCCCTTGTCCCAGCATACAGCCCGGCAGGTCATGAACCATACCAGGCCACATGCCCTTGTCTCCATGTTGATGAGGTCAAGGGCCTCTTCCTTACAACCATGGTTGTGGGGGTCTGCAGGCAGGGGGATTATTGGAATATGGAAGCCTCCTTTAGCAGGGGGATCCCCAAATTCCACCCCACCCATGTGAACTCGTAAGGGGTATATGGTACTGCTACTCATTCACAAACAAAAAGTGTAGTGTAAATATGACAAGAGACAGTCTTTTACAAGTCCCTTATGAACAACAACATTTTAAAAATGTCCCCTGAAGTAGATCTGACATTAATCATGATACCCGCCACCGACCTGAAAAAAAAAGAAAAATCCACTCTTGACGCTGGCTTCCTGCCATCTGACAGCTGCTCTGGAATGACAGTTCTTAAATAGTGTGATGACATCACAGGGGAAAGGGTCACCCCACCCCCTTGTGACATCATTATGCGCTGTGATTGGCTGAAGCATTGTACCTGACCTGTGGGCATCGCATTGTGGGGCATGGCGGGCGAAGAGCCCACTAAATGCCCTTAACGTTCACGTGTTCACTGAACACACGAACGGCTGATGTTCGACTCGAATATCAAGCCCAACCCTAAACAAAGCACATCCCTTTATAATGTGTACTTGTCTCAATCCAGAACATCAGGTGTCATTTCTGTCCGTTGCTTCCTTCCTCTGCTATCAGCTTGAATCACTGACACCTTAGATTGAAGAGAACAATGGTGACAGGGGAGGGACCTCCAGCAGATTGACAGCCTCTATTCCTGTGTGCTGTGTGGAGTTGGGGGTGTCCCTTCCCTCCAATCAGCTCTCAGAGCTCTCCACACTGAGCTCTGCAGTGAGGAGGTTCAGTTCCCCAACCCCTTTTTTCAAAACTCTCAGACAAGCTGTATAAATTCAGCAGTAGTGAAGAGAAGACTGTAGATAAACAGGTACAACTTATGTAGACGGAATTGTTTTATCTTTGTGTCACCTGAGGCCAGTCACTTCACTGGGGACATGGACGAGTTTACAACCACTTTAACCTCTTCACGCCGGCTGCACGCAAATGTTCGGCCTCCTGGCATCTGGGCCTAGACGCCGAGCGGCCACACATGTGTGCAATTAAGAAAGACATATGTGCTGAGAGCACGCGCCCTGCCAGCTCCAAGCGCACATGTCCGGTACTCACGGAAAGGTCCCGATCTCCTCTTTCGATCGGGACCTTTCCCGATCATGTGACCGCCGTGACGGCGAATCACGGCTGTCACATGACCCTAAAACCCCACCCCGGCTTCTGAAACCCTTAAAGGGCCAGGAGGCGCCGGCGCCAAGGGGTTAACCCTTTGAGGACCAAGGGACGTATTTGTTCCATGTTTTTAATTGCGTGTATCATCGGATTAAGAACTTAAAACTCTTTTTTTTTTTTGGTTTGAGTCAAAATATTAGTTCTTATCAACAAACAACAAATGGATCTAGCTTTTTGCCAAAAAATTTCATGAAATGGCTTAGTTACAGCAACTGAAGCGTACGAACTTTAAAAACAAAAAAATTTATTCTTTTGGCGTTCCAAAATCTTACGGTCCTCAAAGGGTTAATGGGGTAAAAGATGAGAAAATGTATATGTATTGCGGAGATGTACTGATTTTTTTTTTTTGTACTTTTTGTACCCTGACACCATATACACGTTAACATTTCTACCTGCAGTTCACCGCAGAGAAGATAAAAGGATTTTGCCACTGCCTGACATTATCCCCGTGCTAAGAAAAAAGATTAATTTGGCAATTTAATCAGTAAGTCCTCCATTTAGGCGCAAAATTCTCTCCATCCGCAACCTCTGATCTTGTATAGAAAGCCCATAAACAATAAATCACGGCACCCAGACTTCAGTGTATTAATTATGCAATGTGCAATGATATTTTCGGCGGAGTAACAGTGGTGAAATCTGGCCCGGCTGCCGTCCTCAGCCCAGGAAATGGAATTAGAAGTCCGTGCATTTGTCTTGGTGTCATCTCTATCAGTTTGTTCTCACTGAGAAGTTCAGAGGGTGCCAGGATTTGCTGCCAAGCAGAAGCCGCCGGAGCTCCGTCACTCCAAGTCAGTGCGCATCATCTGTCAGTGCCAAGATGGCACCCTCTAAGACCAAACGCCAAATGCGTCCCATCTTTCCGGAGCATTCATTTTTGTTTATAGAAATATAAATTTGCATGTGATTTTAGCACCCTGTAGCAGATTAGCTTTGCTTTTTTTGTAATTTAATTTTTTTTATAAAAGGGCATAGCATTTTCAGGAGTATTTTATTGAGGTCAGAACAAACCTTGATTGGGGGATCTTTGTGTGCATTGTGATATTGGGGTGATTATATTTATGCGGAAGGTGCTTTTTTCAATGATTTGCACCAGTCCAAAATGTATTTTAGGGCAAATCAACCCACTTTTATTAAACAGAACAAAAATTCAACATATAAATCATTTCCCCACACAGCAGTTCTTCCACATCAACATGAACTGTCAACTGAAAATGCCAAGCCTCCTGGTTCCCTTGTCAGCAACACAGCTGCTCTTTTTACCAGTCGATCTGCCTTTATTGCCCATTTCTGGTTTTTTTGGCTCACTCCTGGCCTTTAGATAGGGGTTTTCCTGGCACCAAAATAGGAGCCCACCTGACTCCTGGGACAAGACCTCCTGTCTCTTGGCTATTGGCTGGGGCACCTCTGACCTCTGGTTGAGAGCCCCTGTCTCTTGACTCCTGGCTAGGGCACATCTGACCCCTGGTTGAAACCTCCTGTCTCTTAACCCCTGGCTAGGCAACTCTGACCCCTGGTTGAGACCTCCTGTCCCTTGACTCCTGACTCGGGTACCTCTTACCCCTGGTTGATAGCTCCTGTCTCTTGACTTCTGGCTTGAGCACCTCTGACCCCTGGCTGAGAGCTCCTGTCTCTTGACTCCTGGCTGGGGCACCTCTGACCCCTGGTTGAGACCTGTTTCTTGGCTCCTGGCTTGGGCACCTCTGACCCCTGGCTGAGAGCTCCTGTCTCTTGACTCCTGGCTGGGGCACCTCTGACCCCTGGTTGAGACCTGTTTCTTGGCTCCTGGCTTGGGCACCTCTGACCCCTGGCTGAAAGCTCCTGTCTCTTGACTCCTGGCTGGGGCACCTCTGACCCCTGGTTGAGACCTGTTTCTTGGCTCCTGGCTGGGGCACCTCTGACCCCTGATTGATAGCTCCTGTTTCTTGACTCCTGGATGGGGCACCTCTGACTCCTGGTTGATAGCTCCTGTCTCTTGATTCCTGCCTGGGGCACCTCTGACCCCTGGTTGAGACCTCCTGTCTCCAATATGGGAGCTGTCTCCAGACTGAGAGCCCTGAGCTATCCTCAATCTTGAGTATATAATGACCCTGCACACCTGTGTATGCACACAAGCTGCA
This sequence comes from Staurois parvus, assembly GCF_062004578.1. Lineage (NCBI taxonomy): Eukaryota > Metazoa > Chordata > Amphibia > Anura > Ranidae > Staurois > Staurois parvus. The sequence continues at coordinate 5,259,280 of NW_028317891.1, forward strand.
GACATCCAGTAAAATCTAGACACATGATAGAAGGTTCTGTCCCACCCAAGACATTTTAGACCCTTCAAGCTCCAGACCTTAATCCGCCACCAAATTTGTAGAAAGCAAGAAACACAGCTTTCTCCACTCATAAATGATAGTCTGGAACTTTGCATTGGGCCTTCATGTGACTCCTGTGTCATTTCCCCTACATCCTCACAGTGGCAGGGCCTCACAGTGTCACGGTATGAACCAACTCAACCATGCATGACCTTGAGCCAATAAGGGTCCTCCAATATCCAAAATTAAATTTTTCATGTATGCTGCATTTGTGGTCAATGATAATGCTGCAGTGTGTCCACCAACCTGAAAGTGGCGCTGTGATGCTTCTTCAAGCTGCCAGGAACTCGCTGGAGTTGCCCCCTTATATAACTTCTAGGTGGACATCTTGGGGATACCTGTGCCTGTGCTTGGCACTGAAATCCTGCAAGATTTGGGCACCATTTTGGTATGGCTCATCATTTTTATGGAAGTCTTGCATGGGGGTGAAACGGGCATCAGCCACTGTGTAACTGGGAGCTAGTGCCACTTAGCTACCCTGTCCAGGGAGCCTGATGTCTGTACAACAGTGCTGGACCAGTAAAAGTGAAAATTAGTTCTGGTGGATATACAATACTGTAAATTACTTTTTCCTCCAAGGAAGCATATTAAATTATAGTGTGTGAACCCTGTTCTGGTCTTAGACTGCTACCTCTCTATTAGCAACAAAGGAAGCGCTTGTTAGATGGTAAATTCCTGGATGTGGAAGAGCTCATGGGACAAAAGTTCATCTCACGTAAAGTAGAACTAAAGGCCAAACTTTTTTTTTTTTTCCCCCTTTTGGATAGAGTGCTTTGGAACTCCAACTTTCGGTGTATTGGTTTATTGGAACTGTAAATTTCAATGTGTCACTGTTCTGAGTGTGTTTTGTTTTTATGGGTGTCATTGTCCTGGACCCCTAAGTGTCAGTGTGTCAATGTCCTGGATCCCCAAGTCTTAGGGTGCTATTGTTCTGGACCCCAAGTGTCAGTTTGTCATTGTCTTGGACATCTCAGCATCAGTGTCTTATTGTCCTAGACCCCTAATTGTCATTTTTCTGGATCCCAAAGTGTTAGAGTGCTATTGTTCTAGACCCCAAATGACAGTGTGTCATTGTTATGGACCCCCAAGTGTCAGAGTGGCATTGTCCTGGATCCCCAAGTCTTAAGGTGCTATTGTTCTGCACCCCAAATACAAGTGTGTCATTGTTATGGACCCCCAAGTGTCAGAGTGTCATTGTCCTGGATCCCCAAGTGTCAGAGTGCTATTGTTCTGGACCCCAAATGACAGTGTGTTATTGTTATTGACCCCCAAGTGTCAGTGTGTCAATGTCCTGGATCCCCAAGTCTTAGGGTGCTATTGTTCTGGACCCCAAGTGTCAGTTTGTCATTGTCTTGGACATCTCAGTGTCAGCATCTTATTGTCCTGGACCCCCAATTTTTCTAAACCCCTTAGGTTTCAGTGTATCAATGTTCTAGTCTCCCTCTCCCCCCAAGTGTCAGTGTTTCATTGTCCTGGACCCCAAATGTTAGTACGCCATTGTTCTGGACCCCAAGTGTTAGTACGCCATTGTCCTGGACCTCTGTGTGTTGGTGTGCTATTGTCCTGGACCCCCAAGTTTTGATTCAGTGTGTTATGCGCAGACAAAATGTGTGACTGACAGATGTGAACAGAGTGAATGATGAAATTATTATCGAGGAAGTTACAAGATAAAGAAATAATACTTCTTTCTATATTTCCTGACTGTCTCCACATGTTAGATTTCACCCTCCAGTAATCTTAATGAAGAAGTGATTTAAAGAAGACGAATCATTCTGTCCAAAAATGTCACCCCTGGCCCGTGGCGGCTTAATGTCCCCGTCTTTGAAATACTGCTTACAGGTTTTTTTTCTTTTCATCACTTCGATCTATGATGATACGGAGCAGAGAGTGCCAATGCAGCATTTTTAGCGGAGCCTTGATTGGGAGCAGAGAAAGTTTACATCACTCTACAGTTCATTAAGGCCAATCACTTTACTGTGAACAGCAAAGCAGAAGAGATACTATATATATATATATATATATATATATATATATATATACACACACACACACACACATATATATATATATATATATATATATATAGTATTTTTTTAAAAGAAAAAAATATAACATACTGTACATGTATATATATATATATATATATATATATATATAATTTATTTATTTTTTGGATTTTCTTCTTTTTCTTAACAATATATTATATACATTTATATAATAAATACATTATACACATGAAATGCAAATCTCCTAATAAAACGTTACCTTCAAATGTTTAGCTATGCCTCCACCTCTTCCCAAGCCTTTCTTTTGGTCATTAATTGCTATAGGCAACTTGACTGACCAAAAAAGGGACTCAAGAAGGGGAAGAGGAAAGCAAAGCTAAAAGCAAAGCTTTTCAGGTAACTTCAGGTGTTTCTATCCACTTACAATTTTAAAATGTGATTTTTTTTTTTTTTGCATTGTGTTCACCATATGCTCAGTTTCAGCTGGCCAGGTTTCTGACATGTTCACTTTTCTTAGGCTTTATTCTGCAGACTCTCTAATGTCTTCTAGCAAGATGTGAAGGCAGAAGAACAAAGTGTGTTTTCTCATTATGTTGGATCATTAGTCTGTTTTATACAAGAAATACATACAAATAGATTCATTTTAAACCTTTGTGGTGATTGGTCCTATCTCCATCTTCCCTGCCCAGCTACCAGCATGAACATGTTTGGGCTTCCCCGCCTAACAGATGGAGTCTGCTTGTCTGTTATTATCACTATGGTACAATGCTAGCATACCCCTACCCATGGAGCCTGTGTCTATCTGTCTGGTATTATCACTATGGTACAATGCTAGCATACCCCTACCCATGGAGCCTGTGTCTATCTGTCTGTTATTATCACTATGGTACAATGCTAGCATACCCCTACCCATGGAGCCTGTGTCTATCTGTCTGGTATTATCACTATGATGCTATGCTAGAATACTCTTACCCATGAAACCTAGGGTTGTCAGTCTGTTATTATCACTATGGTACTATGTGTTTATACCCCTACCCATGCAAATGATGTTGTCTGTCTGTAATTATCACTACAGTAAACCTTTCTCAACCTTTTTACCCCCCAGAGGAACCCCTAAAGTAATCTTGAGGTCTTGAGGAACCCTTACTAAAATCAAATCATCTGTGGTCAATGGCAAACTGCCCCTTACATTAGAGGTCAGTAGGAAGAATCCAAACCTTGTGTAACACCCTCCTAGTTAGCTAGGAGGACCTCTAGTTCTAATTGTTAGTCAGATGCTGAGTAGCGGCCTGATGTAATAGTCAGGGGGTTAAATTGTGTTAGATTATTATTGTGGTAAATTAGAGGCTTGCTAGGAGCCTGGGTTTAGTTAGAGGGTTACTTCAGGCCAGGTCAGCCCTCTGATACCTCCCCCTGCTCTAGAAACTTGGATAAACTTCTAGAAGTCAGTAGGCGGTGGTCAGGAGGAGCTGATCTGCATATTTATGGGAGGCAGGAGACCTAGTAGTGTGGCAGATCAACCCATAAATATGACAGAACATGACCAGCAGGGGGGTCAGGTGGAAGATGGAGTGCTGAAAGGTAATGCTGTGTAGCGTGGGAGGGGGCCCCAGGGAAGGAAAGTTCTGCCTCCAGGTTGGAGGCTGAAAGCTGGAGGAAATAGAAGAGCTGAAAGAGGGAGCTCCATTGGCCTGTAGTCCACCAGAGAAGGACAGTCTGCAAAGCTTAGAGAGGAACCAGTCCAGCTACAAAGGCTTGAATTCAGTTCTAGTCTTCTATCCACAGCTGAAGAACAAGGACCCCTACACTCTCAGGGCCTAGAAGGGAAAAGGGATACAAGTTCTTGGCAAGTCTTCAGGGTACAGTGCATAGCTTACTCAATTCCTTGTCCTGTGGTCAGATACCATAGCCAGATGGGCTGGTATTTTGTTCACTTATGGGTACTTAGAGCTCCTACTGTATAAGTTGGGACTGTATACGTTGGGACTGTATAAGTTGCTTACTTTCTAAACACTGTCAGGGTATCAGTTGGAGCACAGTCATTCATTAACCATTTTTGTAGCATTTGCTAGAGAAGGAAATTGTCCTTAATTAATATCCAGTTGGGCATCCCAACTTCTTTACCCTATCCAAGTTAAATTCCATAATAAAACACAAAAAAAAGTCCAATGGACTGTTTCTTGTGTCTGGATGCAAGTGGAAAATGTGTGTTGCATGGCTGTACAGGAAGTAAAGGGGAACCCAAAACCAGCCACTCTCAAGAGGGTAGTGCTACACAGGTCTCAGAAAACCACACTAATGCCAAATCATCGGGGGTCAGTGGCAAAAATGCCTCTTGCATTGGTGGTCAATAGGACAAATACAACTTTACAATGGTGGTCAAAATAACACCTTATAAAATAGCTAAAAAGATAATTGGTGTCATACTGCTGACTTTGCCAAGTGGTATTGGTCCTGGAACTATGCAGACACCATTGAATGGAAGGTCGATCAGCCACAGCTCAAGGAACCGCTAGAGGAATTCTAGGGTTCCACTGAACCCTGGCTGAGAATGGCAGCTATAGTACAGGGATAGCATACCCCTACCCATGGAGTCTGGGACTGTCTGTCTGTTATTACCACTATGGTGCAATGCTAGTATACCCCTTCCTATGAAACTTAGGGCTGTCTGGTATTATTGCCATAGTGCCATGATAGTTTATCCTCCCTTATGGAGCTTGAGGTTTCCTGGTATTATCATTATAGTGCTATGCTAGTACTCCCCTACCCATGGAGATGGGGCTACCTGCCTATAACCCTGGGAAAAATGAGGAGCACCCTCTCAACTGCCAACATGTAATAACCTCACGGCTCCAATGCTTTTTGGTGCAAAAATCCAATAGGGCTTCCCCGGCCCGCTAGAACTGATTATCAAAAAGAGTAGGAGGTCGGCAATCAGCCCAGTCAGGCTGGGTAGAGGATTGGCTTCTGCTATCTCCTCCCAAGTCACGACTTCTGATGCATTTCACCTTCCCAGTGTTGAGGGTGAAACATGTCACAGAATGTGGCTTGGGTGGAAACAAGCTGAAGACGATCTTCTATTCTGGACCCTCCATCGATGAAAAAAGGTTGTTCTCTATTGTATTTTGCTTATGAGGGGGCTGGGCAGCTGTGTTTGTACTGTGCATGCAGATCTTCATTACCAATTGTAGTTAGATTTGAAAACTGTCTGTCCTAACCAGGGGCAGACTAACCATTTGGAAACTCGGGCACTGCCCAAGGGCCCGGGGTCAGTAGGGGGCCCCATGAGATGCCCCAGGTACCTTTTTCATAGGCTTTTTTGAGTTTGGGCAAGGACACAGGGGCCCCATGATCCCTTATTGCCCGGGGGCCCCATGAGTTGTCAGTCCGCCCCTGGTCCTAACAAAGGGCTAAAGGTGTAGAATTTGGGCTTCCTGCCTTGTATGTTATTGAGGACAGACTTGGGACAGGCTCACTCTAATATTGTTCAAAAAAACGTACAGTCAGCCATGACACCTCCTCCTGAGAAACAGCTAAAAGGTAAGAAATATCTAGAAAAAAAAACGCTGTGTGAATGGGAACACATAACAAACATATTGTGGACTTTTATATAATTTTGCAGCAAAAGTGGAAATCCGCTCTAAGCATTTGCACTGGCACAAAGAATGATCACTATATTCTTTGTAATGTAATTATTTCCTACGGTTGTCTTCTCAGTCTAGTAGCCATAATGCAGTATTTATTTATTTATTTTTGCAGTATTTCAGAAAAATACTGCATTATGGCCACTATTTGGAGCTGACGTTCATAGGATATTCATAGACAGGGGCGAACTGACCATTCGAGCACTCGGGCACTGCCCGAGGGCCCAGGGTCAGTAGGGGGCCCCATGAAATGCCTCTGGCACCTTTTTTATAGGCTTTTTGGGTGTGCTTTGAGTGTGGGCAAGGACACAGGGGCCCCATGATCCCCTATTGCCCGGGGGCCCCATGAGTTGTCAGTCCACCCCTGTTCATAGACAAACAATATGGCGAACATTCGTTATCCCTGTCCAAATGCTTAGGACATCTGCACATCAACGTTTTATATACATAGACCCCAAAGTATCAGAACCCATGGTCAGCCTTAGGCATTGGATCAGCCAATCTCAGTCAGGGTTTCATTGAACTTTGAGGATCCTCCAGAGGTTGCTAGGGGTTTCTTGAGCTGTAGATAATTGACCTTCCATTTGATGGTGCCTGTGTAGTTCCAGGTCCAACACCACTTGGCAAGGTCAGTGGCATGAAACCAATGATCTTTTTAGCCATCTATAAGGATAGCATTCAGACCACCGCTGTAATGGGGCACTTTTGCCTACTGACCCCCAATTTACCTGCTTCAGCTCCAGGCCATTTCTAGCACTTTATGTTTCCATTTTAAAATCAGTATTTTTTGCTAGAAAATGTCATAGAACCCCCAAACATTATGTATTTTTTTAAAGCAGATGCCCTAGAAAATAAATTATTTTGCGCAGTGTTTTTTTTTTCAAAAGCAATTTTTCAGAAATAAATACACTTTTTGAATTTTAGTGCAAAAAAACACAATGCATAACCCAATTGTTTTTTAAATCTAAAAGATGATGTTACACCAAGTAACTAGATACCAAACATACCACGCTTTAAAATTGTGCATGTCCACGCAAGGATGACAAACAACGTAAATTTTACTATTCATAGGTGACACTTTAAAGCCTTCACAGGCTACCACTTTAGATTTAAGGAGGAGGTCTGGTGCTAGAATCACTGCCCATGATCTGATGTTCATGGCGATACCTCATATGTGTGGGGCGATCACTGTTTGTGTGCATGCAGGACTGACGCGTGTATTCACCTTTGCACGTGAGCACGCTGGGAAGGGAACACTTTAATTTTTTTCATCACTTTTATGGCTTTCATAAGAAATGTAGATAACCCTTGTGACAGCAATAGACATATGACAGGCAGGGGCGGACTGACCATTTGGAAACTCGGGCACTGCCCGAGGGCCTGGGGTCAGTGGGGGCCCCATGAGATGCCCCTAGTACCTTTTTCATAGGCTTTTTTGAGTTTGGACAAGGACACAGGGGCCCCATGATCCCCTATTGCCCAGGGGCCCCATGAGATGTCAGTCCGCCCCTGTTGACAGGTGCTCTTTATGGAGGTATCTGGGTTCTATGGACCCAAAATCCATACCCTGCACTTGAAAGCATTCAATCACCCCAAGACTGGTGTTTTTGAATGCTTTCATATTTTAAAAAAAGGCACCGAAGGTTTCCAAGTAAACCGGAAGTGATGTCAGGTCGATGAAAGCCAATTCTGGCTTTGTTTGGCTGTTTGTCCAGCCGAGACACATACTGGCTGGTCATTTGGAACTCCTGGAGGGAAGGGAGATCCCGAGAGAGCTGTGGAAGGTGGTGGTGGTGGTGGAGGGGGGAAACATCCCCTTCCGCTGCTTGTACAAACAATTGAGTGGCTAGTTAGTAAGCATCACTATAGTATAACCACCGAAAGTCCAGTGACATACGGTATTTCATTGGTCCAGAATGGGTAAGAAGCATTGTTCCCACTGACAACCAATGTAAGGAGCATTCTTCCCACTGACAACCAATCTAACGAGCATTCATTCCACTGACCACAAATGTAAAGAGCATTATTCCCACTTACAACAAATGTGAGAAGCATTATTCCCACTGACAACGAATGTAAGGAGCATTCTTCCCACTGACAACGAATGTAAGGAGCATTCTTCCCACTGACCACCAATGTAAGGAGCATTGTTCCCACTGACAACCAATATAAGGAGCATTCTTCCCACTGACAACTAATGTAAGGAGCATTCTTCCCACTGATCACCAATGTAAGGTACATTCTTCCCACTGACCACCAATGTAAGGAGCATTGTTCCCACTGACCACCAATGTAAGGAGCATTGTTCCCACTGACAAACAATGTAAGGAGCATTGTTCCCACTGACCACCAATGTGAGGAGCATTGTTCCTACTGACAAACAATGTAAGGAACATTCTTCCCACTGACCACCAATGTGAGGAGCATTGTTCCCACTGACAACCAATGTAAGGAGCATTCTTCCCACTGATCACCAATGTAAGGAGCATTCTTCCCACTGACAACCAATATAAGGAATATTCTTCCCACTGACCACCAATGCAATGGGGTTAGCAGGCCTTATACAGGGTTTCTCAACTGGGGTTCTTCCAGGGGTTACCAGGGGTTTCTTGAGCATTAAGGAGTTTTTGCCTCTCAGATAAGTTTCCACTGACACCATTGATCTTTTTAGCTATCTGTAAGGTGTAAGGAGCATTCTTCCTACTATCACACTAATGTATCATGAGTTGTAGATATAATCATTTTTAGCAGGGGTTCCCTGAGACGGGAAGTAAACCAGAAGTGATGTCAAGTCGATGAAAGCAAATTCTGGCTTTGTTTGGCTGTTCATCCAGCCGACGGATGTGCTGGCTGGTCATTTGGAACTCCTGGTGGGATGAGAGATCCCAAGAAAGCTGTGGAAGGTGGTGGTGGGGGGAAACGTCCCCTTCTGCTGCTTGTATAAACAATTGAGTGGCTAGTTAGTAAGCATCACTCTAGTATAACCACCAAAAGTCCAGCGATATATGGATATTTCACCGGTCCAGAAGTGGGTAAGGAGCAGGGGCGGACTGACCATTTGTAAACTCGGGCACTGCCCGAGGGCCTGGGGTCAGTAGGGGGCCCCATGAGATGCCCCTGGTTCCTTTTTCATAGGCTTTTTTGAGTTTGGGCAAGGACACAGGGGCCCCATGATCCCCTATTGCCCAGGGCCCCCATGAGTTGTCAGTCCGCCCCTGGAAAGGAGCATTGTTCCCACTGACTACCAATGTAAGGAGTATTCTTCCTACTATGTAAGGAGCATTCTTCCCACTGACCACCAATGTAAGGAGCATTCTTCCCACTGACCACCAATGTAAGGGACATTCTTCACACTCACCACCAATGTAAGGAGCATTCTTCCCACTGACAACCAATGTAAGGGACATTCTTCCCACTGATCACCAATGTAAGGAGCATTCTTCCCACTGACCCCCAATGTAAGGGGCATTCTTACCACTGACCACCAATGTAAGGATCATTCTTCTCACTGATCACCAATGTAAGGAGCATTCTTCTCACTGATCACCAATGTAAGGAGCATTCTTACCACTGACCACCAATGTAAGGAACATTATTCTTACTGCCCACCAATGTGAGGAGCATTCTTCCCACTGACCACCAATGTAAGGGGCATTCTTCTCACTGATCACCAATGTAAGGAGCATTCTTACCACTGACCACCAATGTAAGGATCATTCTTCTCACTGATCACCAATGTAAGGGGCATTCTTCTCACTGATCACCAATGTAAGGAGCATTCTTACCACTGACCACCAATGTAAGGAACATTATTCCCACTGACCACCAATGTAAGGAGCATTCTTCTCACTGACAACCAATGTAAGGAGCACTGTTCCCACTGACAACCAATGTAAGGGACATTCTTCCCACTGACCATCAATGAAATGGGGTTAGCAGGCCTTATTATAATACAGGGTTTCTCAACTAGGGTTCCTCCAGGGGTTTCTTGAGCAATGAGCAATTTTTGCCTCTCAGATAAGTTTCCACTGACACCACTGATCTTTTTAGCTATCTCTAAGGCGTAAGAAGCATTCTTCCCACTGACTATCACACTAATGTATCATGAGTTGTGGATATAATAATTTTTAGCAAGGGTTCCCTGAGATGGGAAGTTATTTCAAGGGTTCCTCTGTGTTGAGAAGGTTGAAAAGGCTGCAACAGATCACTACGTAAAAAATGAATCTAAAAATGATGATGATGATGACTAAAGGGATGTCAAGTCAATCTAGACCCATGGGTCGAATACCCCCAAAAATGTTTATTCTTTCTAAAACTTTTCTCTGGACTACCGGCCAGCAGTGTCATGGAAATTTGGAATTAAAGTAAAAAAAAAATAAAAAGATTATGGATATAATGAAAGCATCTCAGTTTTCAAGCCCTTTCCTTGGATATAATAAGCCTCTTTCTTCCCCGACTGTCAAATCAGCAATTACAGCTCCCAGTAGCCGGTACAAGAAGGCTCGCAGATTAGAAGGATGTGTTAATGAAAGCCAGCGAGCTGGACAGCTACAGGAGACAAAGAGGACGAGGTCTAGACGGAACTTTGTGCTTTCTCCGTGTCAACAGCAAATGAGACAATGGTAAGAATGTGTTTCAGGAGTTTGGAGACAATTACTGTTAATCTGCCGGTTTAACAGGACAAGGACAGCTCAACGAAACAGAAAAATATTGTAGGTTTCAGCAGAAATGCTAACCGTCGCCGGCTTAACTATCGCAATGCCTGCAACCTTGGCTCCTTATTTGACCAGAAAGGTTTCCTTTCATTTCTTTTTCAGAGGCGTGTTGGATTTGTACCAGATAATGATCTGCCTTTGAAGTCCATCCCATTAAAAGGACTCATTTACACCAGGCCTGTTGGGCTGCATAGGGCAGTATTGTCCAGCATAGTCCCATTCAGGGGCGGACTGACAACTCATGAGTCCATCCAGTTCAACCATTAAAAAAAAAAAAAAGTTATAATCCTATACCCACAGTTGATCCAGAGGAAGGCAAAAAAAAACCCAGCAAAGCACGATCCAATTTGCTCCTGCTGGGAAAAAAAATTCCTTCCTGATCCCCCGAGAGGCAATCGGATATTCCCTGGATCAACTTTACCTATAAATGTTATATCCAGTTCAGGGGCGGACTGACAACTCATGGGGCCCCCCAGGCAATAGGGGATCAAGGGGCCCCTGTGTCTTTGCCCAAACTCAAAAAAGCCTATGAAAAAGGTACCAGGGGCATCTCATGGGGCCCCCTACTGCCCCTGGGCCCAAGTTTCCAAATGGTCAGTCCGCCCCTGGTCCCATTGCATAGTCAAGGCAATTCACCTTTCACAATAGTGTGCTGCATTGGTCTGCATTGCATAAAGTAGGACATGTTGCATTTTTCCACCATACTTTCCATTCAGATATAATGCTATATCCAATCCAATCAGATAGTCGCTTCTGGACAAAGGTGTCTATTAAAAAAAAAATTGGCTAGACGAATGTCACAAGCATTCGCCCAACCGTCATGCATTCTGGCTGTATTTTGCTGTATATGTTGTTTTCCTAAGATCCTCAGCTCCATCTAGTGGCCATAAAGAAAAAGGTCTGGAGCTTTAAACACAGCTAAGGGGAAGGCTGGCATGGATAAGGCTTGCAGAGGAGGCGGGGTGATTAATGTTGGCTTGCTTTAAATAGGGATATAAAGGAACTTACGTAATTGGAGAGGTGAAAGTCACATGGGTGGGGAGTGGATGTTAAGGGGTGGATGGTGGCTGGTGGGAGGAAAAGGGGGGTGGCTATGGTTTTCTGTGGTTGCCACCCCTTTAGTACTAGTTAGTTCAGTCCTAACTACACCCTCCCCATTTCTTCCATGTGCCCTCAGTCTATGTTGTTCTTTGCAGAGACAGGGCTTTGTAAAGTCATTGTCTTCTTACACTTCAAAAGGTTGGAAACACATCCTTTATACCAGGGGTCTCCAAAATGCAGCCCAGGGGCCAGATGTAGCAATTTGCTCTCTTTTATCCGGCCCTTGGGGCACCATTGCATCTACTGATGCTAGCAATAGGGTATAATTCCTCCCACTAACAAAAAACAAAGGGGCACAATTCCTCCCAATGACACCAATGATGGGGCACTATTCCTCCCAATGACACCAATGATGGGGCACTATTCCTCCCACTGACACCAATGATGGGGCACTATTCCTCCTACTGACACCAATGATGGGGCACTATTCCTCCTACTGACACCGAAGATGAGGCACTATTCCTCCCAATGACACCAATGATGGGGCACTATTTCACCCACTGATACCAATGATGGGGCACTTTTCCTCCCACTTATACCAATGATGAAGCACTATTTCTCCCACTGATACCAATGATGGGGCACTATTCCTCCCACTGATACCAATGATGGGGCACTATTCCTCCCAATGACACCAATCATGGGGCACTATTCCTCCCACTAATACCAATGATGGGGCACTATTCCTCCCACTGACACCAATGATGGGACACTATTCCTCCTACTAATACCAATGATGGGACACTATTCCTCCTACTGATACCAATGATGGGGCACTATTCCTCCCACTGATACCAATGATGGGACACTATTCCTCCCACTGATACCAATGATGGGACACTATTCCTCCTACTAATGCCAATGATGGGACACTATTCCTTCCACTGATACCAATGATGGGGTACTATTCCTCCCACTGATACCAATGATGGGACACTATTCCTCCCACTGATACCAATGATGGGGCACTATTCCTCCACTAATACCAATGATGGGGCACTATTCCTCCCACTGATACCAATGATGGGGCACTATTCCTCCCACTGATACCAATGATGGGACACTATTCCTCCCACTGACACCAATGATGGGGCACTATTCCTCCACTAATACCAATGATGGGACACGATTCCTCCCACTGATACCAATGATGGGGCACTATTCCTCCCACTGACACCAATGATGGGACACTATTCCTCCTACTAATACCAATGATGGGACACTATTCCTCCTACTGATACCAATGATGGGGCACTATTCCTCCTTCTAATACCAATGATGGGGCACTATTCCTCCCACTGACACCAATGATGGGGCACTATTCCTCCCACTGATACCAATGATGGGGCACTATTCCTCCCACGCATACCAATAATGGGGCACTATTCCTCCCACTGACACCAATGATGGGGCACTATTCCTCCCACTGATACCAACGATGAAGCACTATTCCTCCCACTGACAGCAATGATGGGGCACTATTCCTCCTACTAATACCAATGATGGGACACTATTCCTCCTACTGATACCAATGATGGGGCACTATTCCTCCCACTGATACCAATGATGGGACACTATTCCTCCCACTGATACCAATGATGGGACACTATTCCTCCTACTAATGCCAATGATGGGACACTATTCCTTCCACTGATACCAATGATGGGGTACTATTCCTCCCACTGATACCAATGATGGGACACTATTCCTCCCACTGATACCAATGATGGGGCACTATTCCTCCACTAATACCAATGATGGGGCACTATTCCTCCCACTGATACCAATGATGGGGCACTATTCCTCCCACTGATACCAATGATGGGACACTATTCCTCCCACTGACACCAATGATGGGGCACTATTCCTCCACTAATACCAATGATGGGACACGATTCCTCCCACTGATACCAATGATGGGGCACTATTCCTCCCACTGACACCAATGATGGGACACTATTCCTCCTACTAATACCAATGATGGGACACTATTCCTCCTACTGATACCAATGATGGGGCACTATTCCTCCTTCTAATACCAATGATGGGGCACTATTCCTCCCACTGACACCAATGATGGGGCACTATTCCTCCCACTGATACCAATGATGGGGCACTATTCCTCCCACGCATACCAATAATGGGGCACTATTCCTCCCACTGACACCAATGATGGGGCACTATTCCTCCCACTGATACCAACGATGAAGCACTATTCCTCCCACTGACAGCAATGATGGGGCACTATTCCTCCCACTAATACCAATGATGGGGCACTATTCCTCCCATAAATAATTATGATGAGGCATTGTTTGTTCCCACTTATGCCAGGACATTTCTATTCCCACTGACCCCAGTCCAGCCCCCCCTAGAGTCTGAAGGAGAGCAAACTGGCCCTTCATTTAGAACATTTGGTGACCCCTGCTCTGTACCACAGTCGGCTGAATTAAAATTGCATTGGATTCAAATTCTATGTCTGATTGAAGAGTTCAACTGCGTGTGGATGGTGCCAAGTCAGCAGGTGACCATACTGTCCAGACAGACTGGGTCTCAGAAGGTATGTCAATGCATAAAGTGGCATTTGAAACAAACAACTCTCTTTCAAATTTGGAAGGTGGTTTGCAATACATCTTCCTTGGATTTCTAAATGTTAGAATTAGTAATTAGGGTGAGGTCTGTGTTGGAAGTTCGCTACATTGATTAAACCTAAAGACTTTCATGGAGGGGGATTTTATACTTTAGCTACACTCTGATTGGCTGTCACAGCGGTCACATAATCTGGAGCCTGATCTTGCTATACTGGATGAGCTCCTTGTTAACCGCACACAGAGTGATGGAGGGACCTGGGACTTGGAGCGGTGCATTGTCTATGAACAACCAATCACTGTGTTCCCTTGATCGGCTGATCTTCACCCTCTGGTGTTCAGAACTTTTTAAAGGGACAGAAAGGGGTTTGCTTTGGATTTTATTTTATATGGCTGGTCTGCATTAGACAGCAAAAAGTCAATTTAAAAAAAAAAAAAAAAAAAAAAAAAGGAATAAAGGTACCGTTAAAAAATACCAAAAAAATTAAAAAAATAAATAAATAAAATATATATATTTATTCAGTATTTAAATTTATTTGTTGCAGCAGTTCACATTTTTACACTGAAGTGGTTGAGTAAAATGCAAACAAATATATATATATATATATATATATATATATATATTTTTTTTTTTTTTTTTTTGCGCTTTACCCAACCAATTCAGTGTAAAAAAGTGAACTGCTGCAACAAATAAATCTGAATACTGAATAAATCTAAATATAAATGGTGCGTTGTTCCTTCTGAATACTAATATACAGGTGCCAAATCCTGTACAACAACTATTCAATACAATGTGCATTACAAATCAATAAACCTATGAATATATAAATTAATATATGTACATATATAAATAAATAAAAAGTCCCAAGTACTGCAGACTCAGTACGCACGCCGGTGCGTGATGACGTCACACAAGAACTTTGCCCAGCGCGTTTCCCCAAAAATGGTGTCTTCTAGGATCAGATCTCCAATCCGCGGCTGGGTGTGTACATTGAGTTGGCTGCTGCCTATTTTACTCACCAATTTTGTAAGTGCAATACCTTTTTAATAAATTAGCGGGTTTTCATATACCTGATATACTGCACCATGAGTCTATTCTTGATCAATCCTTCCATGTCACTGTGATGAGCGGCATTTGATATCCTATTGATTTTTCGGTGGGACCGCATACCAGTCTGTTGGATACATCCAGGTTTTTCTCCAGCTTGAGATCATACCCATCCGGTGTCACGTATCTGACGGGAGACTGAAATGACGAGGTCGGCCTCACTTGTGTCACCAGCCCTGACCCCGCTGGAGTTGGAACAGAGGGAGTCTAGGACCCAGGGGAACAAGAGCGCCAGTGGTTGTTGTTTGCAGCTCTTGCAGATGATGACCTTGGAAGGCTGAAGATCCTCTGATTTTGGCACAGTAGTAATAGGCAGAGCAGTTTTGTAGATTGCCAGGCGTGCACCAGAGCAAGGCAGGTAGTGAGGACAAGAGACAGGAGCAGTGTCATGGGATAGCCAGGGTCATCAACAGTCGGGCAGCACGGTACAGAATCAGAAGGAAAAGCCAAGGTCAGGAGCAGAGCCGAAGTCAGGAACCAGTATCAGGAGAGCAATCAGAGTCAGGTGAGGAACAAGCCGGGTCAGCAACAAAGGAATCACACAGGAACAAGCAGGACACGGTGGAGCTGAAGACCAGTCAGCACTGAACATGAGCAGAGGCACTCCTTAAATAGGCCGCCTGGCGCCAATCTTCACATTTCGCTCATTTCTGCGCAAATTCCTATGCGCAGGCACATTTCCGATCGCGATTCGTCTTGCCGGAAATCCCTTACATCTGGTAAGAGGCTTGCTTGTTTCCCTGGAAGAGTACTTGAGCACCAAAGCACCTTATTTGATGTTTTGCACCACGGAGCACTTTTTTCACTATCTAATGTGGAACTTTTTATTTATTTATATATATATATATAAAAGGAAATAAGTATTTGATCCCCTGATGATTTTGAATGTTTGGACAGCTATTTGCCATGGTGGAGAGTTTGGAATCTGAGTGTTTGATTGCTCCTGGACAGGTGTCTTTTATACAGGTAACAAAATTAGATTAGCAGCACTCCCTTTAAGAGACTGCTTCTAATCTCAGCTTGTTACCTGTATGAAAGACACCTGGTAGCAGGGGCGGACTCTAGTATAACCACCGAAATTCCAGCGATATATGGATATTTCACCGGTCCAGAAGTGGGTAAGGAGCAGGGGCGGACTGACCATTTGGAAACTCGGGCACTGCCTGAGGGCCCGGGGTCAGTAGGGGGCTTCATGAGATGCCCCTGGTACCTTTTTCATAGGCTTTTTTGAGTTTGGGCAAGGACACAGGGGCCCCATGATCCCCTATTGCCCGGGGGCCCCATGAGTTGTCAGTCCGCCCCTGCCTGGTAGCCAGAAATCCTGCTGAATGATAGGGATCAAATACTTATTTCCGTCATGAACATGCAAATCAGTCATAATTTGTTAGACGCATTTCTGCTGAATTTGTTGTTGCTATTCTGTCTCTCAGTGTTACAATACACCGAACATTCAATTTTTAGACCGATCATTTCTTTGTGAGTGGCAAACATTCACCATCAGCAGGGGATCAAATACTTATTTCCTTTGCTTTGTAGATATCTATATATCAGGTGTGGACTGACCATTTGGAAACTCGGGCACTGCCCGAGGGCCCGGGGTCAGTAGGGGGCCCCATGAGATGCCCCTTGTACCTCTTTCATAGACTTTTTTAAGTTTGGGAAAGGACACAGGGGCCCCATGATCCCCTATTGCCCGGGGGCCCCATGAGTTGTCAGTCCGCCCCTGGTATATATATTGATAGATTTATTGATTTTTATTGCACATTATATTAGTTGTTGCTTTATCTGAGGATTTGGCGCCGTCAGAAGATGCGTTCTCCTCCTGATTTTGGTTATTTCTTTTCTGCAAAAAAAAAAACCACAACAAACTTTATTTTTTTTTTAGTTTTATTTCATTTCTGTTTTTGTTTTCTCTTAATAGGCTGCAATTACGGCGAAGCCTGTGCAGCTGTTCACCTCGGAGACACCGCGCTGTCAGTGAAATAGGGAAAGACGTGTGATTATGCATACGGCGTCTGGAACGGGCTCTCTGCGCCACCTCGGAGGCTGGCGGGGACGGGGGAGCGGGGGAGAGGCAGAGACAGGTAATAAGCAGCTTTGGCTTTGGGCACAACCGCTAGAAAAAGAGAGTCCTGAGGATTCCCGAACATCCACTCTACATCTATTTATCTGTCCGACATCAGGCCGCTACTATCTACTTCTTCCAAGTACACCTTTCAGTAACAAGTCTCCATGAAGAAATACGTTCATGACTTGTCACAATACGCAGCGGAAACTTTTTTTTAAAGTTGCAATTTTATCTTCAACGCTGTTGCGCTTCATTTTGCATATTGGTGCACTGTGGCACCTTAATATCCCTGTTCCATTTCAAATGCCACTTACATGACATGCCTCCTTAGACCCGATTAGTATGGTCACCTGCTGACCTTGCACTATCCACAGGCAGCTTAACTCTTCATAAAGACATAGAAGTTGAATACAACACAAATTCAGCTAATTGCAGAGTACAGAGGATGCTTTTCAAATCATTGGAAGTGTGCAAAGACAATCACTTTTTCAAACCCTGTCTCTGTGAATAACTAATACTGACAGATGGAAATTGGAAGAAATTGGAAGTGTTTATCTAGGACTAAACTGCCTAGCGCTAAACAGGAAGGGAGGGACAGAGGGAGATACCAAAATCACAGTAGTAAACAAGTTGCAAAGGACTTAAATCACCACTAGATGGCAGGTTACTAAAGAAAAATGATAGCTTCATGGGGTTCTATGTAAGATATGAAAGTGAGGTAGAACAATCCCCCAATGCAACATGCCAATGGCTATATATACTGGCACAGGGGTGGACTGACCATTTGGAAACTCGGGCACTGCCCGAGGGCCCGAGGTCAGTAGGGGGCCCCATGAGATGCCCCTGGTACCTTTTTCATAGGCTTTTTTGAGTTTGGGCAAGGACACAGGGGCCCCATGATCCCCTATTGCCCAGGGGCCCCATGAGTTGTCAGTCTGCCCCTGTACTGGCATAAGCTTATAAAAAAGGAACCCATGACCTTTCTAAGCCCTGTCTCTGTGAATGACAAACACTTACTGAGGGAACATGGAAGAAACTGGAAGGGTTTAACTAGGATTAAACTAACTAGCACTAAACAGGAGGGGAGAACAGGAAGACACCAAAATCACACTAGTAAACAAATTGCAATGGTCTAAAATGACCACTAGATGGCAGTGTACTAAAGAAAAATGATAGCCTCATGCAGTTCAATATAAGATATGAAAGTGGGGCAGAAAAATCCCCCAATGCACCATGCCAATAGATATACACTTTATTGCCAAAAGTATTGGTCGGCCTGCCTTTCCATGCACATGAACTCTAATGGCCCCCCAGTCTTAGTCCGTAGGGTTCAATATTGAGTTGGCCCCGCCCTTTGCAGCTATAACAGCTTCAACTCTTCTGGGAAGGCCGTCCACAAGGTTTAGGAGGGTGTCTATGGGAAGGTTGGACCATTCTTCCAGAAGCACATTTGTCAGGTCAGGCACTGATGTTGGGGGAGGAGGCCTGGCTCACAGTCTCCGCTCTAATTCATCCCAAAGGTGTTCTATGGGGTTGAGGTCAGGACTCTGTGCAGGACAGTCAAGTTCCTCGACCCCAAACTGGCTCCTCCATGTCTTTATGGACCTTGCTTTGTGCCCTGGTGTGCAGTCATGTTGGAACAGGGAGGGGCCATCCCCAAACTCTTCCCACAAAGTTGGGAGCATGAAATTGTCCAAAATGTCTTCGTATGCTGACGCCTTAAGAGTTCCCTTCACTGGAACTAGGAGGCCAAGCCCAACCCCTGAAAAACAATTCCACACCATAATCCCCCCTCCACCAAACTTTACACAATGCAGTCAGGCAAGTACTATTCTGCTGGCAACAGCCAAACCCAGACACATCCATCGGATTGCCAGACAGAAAAGCGTGATTGGTCACTCCAGAGAACACGTCTCCGCTGCTCTAGAGTCCAGTGGCGGCGTGCTTTACACCACGGCATCCAACGCTTTGCATTGCACTTGGTGATGGAAGGCTTGGATGCAGCTGCTCGGCCATGGAAACCCATTCCATGAAGCTCTCTACGCACTGTTGTGCTCATCTGAAGGCCAAGTTTGGAGGTCTTTAGCTATTGACTCTGCAGACAGTTGGTGACTTCTGCGCACTGTGCGCTTCAGCATGCGCTGACCCCGCCCTGTCATGTGACGTGGCCTACCACTTGGTGGCTGAGTTGCTGTTGTTCCCAGTTGCTTCCACTTTGTTATAATCCCACTAACAGTTGAGCGTGGAATATTTAGTAGCCAGGAAATGTCACGGATGGACTTATTGCACAGGTGGCCACCTATCACGGGACCACGCTTGGAGTCACTGAGCTCCTGAGAGCGACCCATTCTTTCACCAATGTTTGTAGAAGCCGCCTGCATGCCTAGGTGATGATTGTATACACTTGTGGCCATGGAGGGGATTGGATTGAATCCAATGATTTGGAGAGGTGTCCCAATGAGTATGTGCAGCATAAACTGAGCATGCACAGAGTGACTCCTAGAACTCTGTTCTATCAGCAGATGGATTGGGGACATTATGAGAAGGGAAGGATCAGAGAAGACAGGATCAAATAGCCTTTTTACACAATGTGGAGGATTAACCCCTTCCACAGTGAGTATAACAAGCAGGGGCAGACTGACCATTTGGAAACTCGGGCAGTGCCCGAGGGCCTGGGGTCAGTAGGGGGCCCCTTGAGATGCCCCTGGTACCTTTTTCATAGGCTTTTTTGAGTTTGGGCACAGGGGCCCCATGATCCCCTATTGCCCGGGGGCCCCATGAGTTGTCAGTCCGCCCCTGATAACGAGCATGCTTTACTGCAAATATAGACTGATTTTACTGTTATGGGATTAGTAACACTGTAAAGTTCATGTGTGTGTAAAGGATGACGTCTCAGTACTTTTGGCAATATAGTGTGTAAAAAAAGTGCAGCAGAACGATCCCCCAATGCACTTTGCCAATCGATATACTGTACGTTCCATGCGCTTACAAAAACGGAGACAATGACTTTCCTAAGCCCTTGTCTCTGTAAAAAAAACTAACACTGACTGAGGGAACATGAGATTGGAAGGGTCTAGCAAGGACTAAATTAACTAGCACTAAATGGCAGGGGAGGACAGAGGGAGAGACCAAAACCGCAGCAATAAGCAAGTTGCAGTGGGCTAAAACCACCACTAGATGGCAGCATGATGAAGACAAATGATAACAGAGTGCAGTGTAATATATGATGGTGACCTAGTATAGTGCCGAAACAAAGATGGCACCTTCCTTCTGGAACCTTCCTGGAACGAATAGCAGATAAAAGCATTTTCAGTGAGTCTACTGTGACCTCTGTAAGATGCAATAAATACCTGGAAGTGTAAAGGCTCAATTTTTTTTTCACTTTCATGCATTCT